>NW_024464856.1:6699-8375 GCF_000004515.6 Glycine max
TGCTCATAACGTTTCACTCAGAGGTCAGATTCAGGCGCATAATATATCCAGACGCTCGAAATTGAGCAGTGGAAGCTCTCGAGAAATTCAAATGGTCATAACTTTTCACTCGGAGGTCCGAATCAGGCGCATAATATATCGAGACGCTCGAAATTGAATAATGGAAGCTGTCGAGAAATTCAAATGCTCATAACTTTTAACTCGGAGGTCCGATTCAGGCGCATAATATATCGAGACCCTTGAAATTGAGCAATGGAAGCTCTCGAGAAATTCAAATGGTCATAACTTTTCACTCGGAGGTCCGATTCACACGCATAAATTATCGAGACGCTCAAAATTGAACAACGGAAGCTCTCGAGAAATTCAAATTGTCATAACATTTCACTCGGAGGTCTGATTCGGGCGCATAATATATCGAGACACTAGAAATTGAACAACGGAAGCTCTCGAGAAATTCAAATGGTCATAACTTTTCACTCGGTGGTCCGATTCAGGCGCATAATATATCGAGACACTAGAAATTGAACAACGGAAGCTCTCGAGAAATTCAACTAGTCATAACTTTTTACTCGGAGGTCCGATTCAGGCGGATAATATATCGAGACGCTCGAAATTGAACTATTGAAGCTCTCGAGAAATTCAAATGGTCATAACTTTTAGCTCGGAGGTCCGATTCAGACGCATAATATATCGAGACGCCCGAAATTGAACTACGGAAGCTCTCGAGAAATTCAGATGGTCCAAACGTTTCACTCGGAGGTTCGATTCAGATGCATAATATATCGAGACGCCCGAAATTTAACAATGGAAGCTCTCGAGAAATTCAAATGGTCATAACTTTTTACTCGGAGGTCAGATTCAGGCGCATAATATATCCAGACGCTCGAAATTGAGCAATGGAAGCTCTCGAGAAATTCAAATGGTCATAACTTTTCACTCGGAGGTCCGATTCAGGCGCATAATATATCGAGACGCTCGAAATTGAATAATGGAAGCTGTCGAGAAATTCAAATGCTCATAACTTTTAACTCGGAGATCAGATTCAGGCGCATAATATATCCAGACGCTCGAAATTGAGCAATGGAAGCTCTCGAGAAATTCAAATTGTCATAACATTTCACTCGGAGGTCCGATTCGGGCGCATAATATATCGAGATGCTCGAATTTCAATAACGGAAGATGTCGAGAATTTCAAATGCTCATAACGTTTCACTCAGAGGTCTGATTCAGGCGCGTAATATATCGAGACGCTCGAAATTGAATAACGGATGCTGTCGCGAAATTCAAATGCTCATATCTTTTCACTCGGAGGTCCGATTCAGGCGCATAATATATCTAGACGTCCGAAATTGAACAACGGAAGCTCTCGAGAAATTCAAATGGTCATAACTTTTCACTCGGAGGTCCGATTCAGGCGCATAATATATCGAGACGCTTCAAATTGAGCAATGGAAGCTCTCGAGAAATTCAAATGGTCATAACTTTTCACTCGGAGGTCCGATTCAGGCGCGTAATATATCGAGACGCTAGAAATTGAACAACGGAAGCTCTCGAGAAATTCAAATGGTCATAACTTTTCACTCAGAGGTCCGATTCAGGCGCATAATATATCGAGATGCTCGAAATTGAACAACGGAAGCTGTCGAGAAATTCAAATGCTCATAACTTTTCACTCG
>NW_024464856.1:10391-12037 GCF_000004515.6 Glycine max
TCCTAACTTTTCACTCGGAGGTCAGATTCAGGCGCATAATATATCCAGACGCTCGAAATTGAGCAATGGAAGCTCTCGAGAAATTCAAATGGTCATAACTTTTCACTCGGAGGTCCGATTCAGGCGCATAATATATCGAGACGCTCGAAATTGAACAACGAAAGCTCTCGAGAAATTCAAATGGTCATAACTTTTCACTCGGAGGTCCGATTCAGGCGGATAATATATCGAGACGCTCGAAATTGAACAATGGAAGCTCTCGAGAAATTCAAATGGTCATAACTTTTCACTCGGAGGTCCGATTCAGGCGCATAATATATCGAGACGCTCGAAATTGAACTACGGAAGCTCTCGAGAAATTCAAACGGTCATAACATTTCACTCGGAGGTTAGATTCAGGCGCATAATATATCAAGACGCTCGAAATTGAACACTGGAAGCTCTCGAGAAATTCAAATGGTCATAACTTTTCACTCGGAGGTCCGATTCAGGCGCATAATATATCTAGACGCTCGAAATTGAGCAATGGAAGCTCTCGAGAAATTCAAATGGTCATAACTTTTCATTCGGAGGTCCGTTTCAAGCGCATAATATATCGAGACGCCTGAAATTGAACAATGGAAGCTCTCGAGAAATTCAAATGGTCATAACTTTTCACTCGGAGGTCAGATTCAGGCGCATAATATATCCAGACGCTCGAAATTGAGGATTGGAAGCTCTCTAGAAACTCAAATGGTCATAACTTTTCACTCGGAGGTCTGTTTCTGGTGCATAATATATCGAGATGCTCGAAATTCAACAACGGAAGCTCACGAGAAATTCAAATGGTCATTACTTTTCACTCGGAGGTCCGATTCTTGCGCATAATATATCGAGATGTTCGAAATTGAATAACGGAAGCTGTCGAGAAATTCAAATGCTCATAACGTTTCACTCGGAGGTCCGATTCAGGCGCACAATATATCGAGACGCTCGAAATTGAATAACGGATGCTGTCGACAAATTCAAATGCTCATAACGTTTCACCTGGTGGTCCGATTCAGGCGCATAATATATCGAGACGCTCAAAATTGAATAACGGATGTTGTCGAGAAATTCAAATGGTCATAACTTTTCACTCAGAGGTCCGATTCGGGCGCATAATATATAGAGATGCTCGAAATTGAATAACGGAAACTGTCGAGAAATTCAAATGCTCATAACTTTTCACTCGGAGGTCAGATTCAGGCGCATAATATATCGAGACGCCTGAAATTGAACTACGGAAGGTCTCGAGAAATTCAAATGGTCAAAACTTTTCACTCGCAGGTCAGATTCAGGCGAGAAATTTATCGAGACGCTCGAAATTGAACAACGGAAGCTGTCGAGAAATTCAAATGGTCATAACTTTTCACTCAGAGGTCCGATTCAGGCACATAATATATCGAGACACTAGAAATTGAACAACGGAAGCTCTCGAGAAATTCAACTGGTCAAAACTTTTAACTCGAAGGTCCGATTCAGGCGGATAATATATCGAGACGCTCGAAATTGAACAATTGAAGCTCTCGAGAAATTCAAATGGTCAAAACTTTCACTCGGAGGGTCCGATTCAGGCGCATTAATTTATCGAGACGCTCGAAAATTGAACTAAAGGGAAGCTCTCG
>NW_024464856.1:12532-14184 GCF_000004515.6 Glycine max
CAGGTCAGATTCAGGCGAGTAATTTATCGAGACGCTCGAAATTGAACAACGGAAGCTCTCGAGAAATTCAAATGGTCATAACTTTTCACTCAGAGGTCCGATTCGGGCGCATAATATATCGAGATGCTCGAAATTGAGTAACGGAAGCTGTCGAGAAATTCAAATGCTCATCACGTTTCACTCGGAGGTCCGATTCAGGCGCATAATATATCTAGACGCTCGAAATTGAATAACGGATGCTGTCGAGAAATTCAAATGCTCATAACTTTTCACTCGAAGGTCCGATTCAGGCGCATAATATATCGAGACGCTAGAAATTGACTAACGGAAGCTCTGGAGAAATTCAAATGGTCATAACTTTTCACTCGGAGGTCCGATTCGGGCGCATAATATATCGAGATGCTCGAAATTGAATAACGGAAGTTGTCGAAAAATTCAAATGGTCATAACTTTTCACTCGGAGGTCCGATTTAGGCGCATAATATATCGAGACGCTCGAAATTGAATAACGGATGCTGTAGAGAAAGTCAAATGCTCATAACTTTTCACTCGGAGGTCCGATTCAGGCGCATAATATATCGAGACGCTAGAAATTAAACAATTGAAGCTCTCGAGAAATTCAAATGGTCAAAACTTTTAACTCGGAGGTCTGATTCAGGCGCATAATATATCGAGACACTAGAAATTGAACAACGGAAGCTCTCGAGAAATTCAACTGGTCATAACTTTTAACTCGGAGGTCCGATTCAGGAGGATAATATATCGAGACGCTCGAAATTGAACAATAGAAGCTCTCGAGAAATTCAAATGGTCATAACTTTTTACTCGGATGTCCGATTCAAGCGCATAATATATCGAGACGCTCGAAATTGAACTACGGAAGCTCTCGAGAAATTCAAATGGTCATAACATTTCACTCGGAGGTTAGATTCAGGCGCATAATATATCAAGACGCTCGAAATTGAACACTGGAAGCTCTCGAGAAATTCAAATGGTCATAACTTTTCACTCGGAGGTCCAATTCAGGCGCATAATATATCTAGACGCTCGAAATTTAGCAATGGAAGCTCTCTCGAAATTGAATAACGGAAGCTGTCGAGAAATTCAAATGCTCATAACTTTTAGCTCGGAGGTCCGATTCAGACGCATAATATATCGAGACGCCCGAAATTGAACTACGGAAGCTCTCGAGAAATTTAGATGGTCCAAACGTTTCACTCGGAGGTTCGATTCAGATGCATAATATATCGAGACGCCCGAAATTTAACAATGGAAGCTCTCGAGAAATTCAAATGGTCATAACTTTTCACTCGGAGGTCAGATTCAGGCGCATAATATATCCAGACGCTCGAAATTGAGCAACGGAAGCTCTCGAGAAATTCAAATGGTCATAACTTTTCACTCGGAGGTCCGATTCACGCGCATAAATTATCGAGACGCTCAAAATTGAACAACGGAAGCTCTCGAGAAATTCAAATCGTCATAACTTTTCACTCGGAGGTCCGATTCGGGCGCATAATATATCGAGATGCTCGAAATTGAATAACGGAAGCTGTCGAGAAATTCAAATGCTCATAACGTTTCACTCGGAGGTCCGATTCAGGCGCATAATATATCGAGACGCTCGAAATTGAATAACGGATGCTCTCGAG
>NW_024464856.1:14706-15316 GCF_000004515.6 Glycine max
CGCTCGAAATTGAACAACTGAAGCTCTCGAGAAATTCAAATGGTCATAACTTTTCACTTGGAGGTCCGATTCAGGCGCATAATATATCGAGACGCTCAAAATAGAACAATAGAAGCTCTCGAGAAATTCAAATGGTCATAACTTTTCACTTGGAGGTCCGATTCAGGCGCATAATATATGGAGACGCTCGAAATTGAACTACGGAAGCTCTCGAGAAATTCAAATGGTCATAACATTTCACTCGGAGGTTAGATTCAAACGCATAATATATCAAGACGCTCGAAATTGAATACTGGAAGCTCTCGAGAAATTCAAATGGTCATAACTTTTCACTCGGAGGTCCGATTCAGGCGCATAATATATCTAGACGCTCGAAATTGAGCAATGGAAGCTCTCGAGAAATTCAAATGGTCATAACTTTTCATTCGGAGGTCCGTTTCAAGCGCATAATATATCGACACGCCTAAAATTGAACAATCGAAGCTCTCGAGAAATTCAAATGGTCATAACTTTTCACTCGGAGGTCAGATTCAGGCGCATAATATATCCAGACGCTCGAAATTGAGCAATGGAAGCTCTAGAAGGGTGCGGTCTAGTGCTGTCGTAGATA
>NW_024464857.1:0-1332 GCF_000004515.6 Glycine max
GACTCATAAAATCAGTGACAAAGGTCCTTGCAACTGGGGTTTTTGCTACCAATGTTGTCTGGTCGCTAAATTAGTGACAAACTTAATTTGCAACCGATTTTGTAATTTTAATGGTCATTAAATCGGTTTTTTTGTAGTGCTCTATGTGTACACGATGCCCTCTGACAATATCGCCCACGTGTGATAGTCTTATTGGTCCCTTTTCACCATGCACTATACAGACTCAATCCTATCCCCCCTCCCCCACATACATGGTACGGGGTGCGTGGTTGTGTGCATCTGACATGTCAGATTATGGTGCTTATCTGATCTTGTCGCCATTTCTTTGGAGTACTATTTCGTATCATACCTCTCATCGTTTTGCCTTCTCGATCATCGTGGGTGTTGAGCATCCCTTTAGCTACCCGACATTCTTAAGATGAGTTAGTCATCTGAAAGTTCTATCTCGAATTGTGTACAACCCTCAAACCATTGAGCCTTGTGGCATAAATAGGGCAAGTTGTTCCTCTCACCAGAATCAATATGTTCAGCAGTTCCATCCTGAATGGTGTACAAACTTCCAAGCATTGAGCCTTGGGGCATAAATGCTTAAGGCAAGACATTCCTCACGCTAGATTCGATATGCTCGGGATATCCATCCTTGATGATGTACAACCTTCCAAGCATTGACCCTTGTGGTGTAAATGCTTAAGGGCAAGTCATTCCTCCCACTAGAGTCAGTATGTCCAAGATATCCATCCTGGACGGTGTACAACTGTCCAAGCATTTAGCCTTGTGGCATAAATGCTTACATGTTGGTCATATTATTTTATTTGCTCTGTTTTGTGATTCATGTTAGAGGCGAGGTGTGTGGCGTGTCACTTTATTTGTGTCCTATGATATTTATGAAAAGTAATGATGGGTTTTAAACCTTTCGTGTGTGCCTTCCCCAACTATTGGATTGGTTTGTCTTAACCGTTCAGAACCATCGGATCCATTCTCGGATGGAATTTTCACATTTGGTCCACATCCCCAATTTTTTCGTCTTTAGAAGGGATGTCATTATCACTTCTTCTTCCTCCATTTCTTTTCCTTTTCTATTGTCATAAACTTGAGGAAGTATGTTTCTTAAGCTTTTGAGTTTGGCCTTTTTTTACTTGAAAGAAGATGAAGAAGTCCATCACAATTCACAAGTATTTTTCTTTCCAGTTCTTTACTGGTTTTTCATTTTTGTGGTGTTTTTTGGTTTTGGGGTAATCTGGTGGGTTCCTTCTATCTTCTCCTTGTTTGTTTTTGGTCATTTTCCTGGAGATTACATTGACTAGTTGTCGCCTAAATTGAAGTGTCTCTTTT
>NW_024464857.1:1511-15178 GCF_000004515.6 Glycine max
TTCAATGTAGTAGGTGGCTGTGAGGACGTTGTTACCAATATAGAGCAAGAAAAGAATGTGTATTGTTGATAGTCTATTTTGACAATGTTTGGGATATGTCCAATGAAGAGATGGTAGATGAAGATGATGTAACAGGTGACGAGGAAGTTGATGGTGAAGTTCTGACTAATGTTGAGTATAGTTGGGCAAACGAGAGAGCCCTGTTAATTCAATTGATATACACTAACCTAAGTCTGGTAGGTATTTTGAAAAAATAGGTTTGTAGAGTCAGTGGCACCAATTTAGTTGAGGTAGAGTCTTGTGACCCTAATGAAAGGATTTGTCAATCAATCATAGCAGGAGTGGGAGAGTACACTTAAATGTACGAGTATCTTGTTGGGAAATTTGGTGTCATTTTTCTTGTCAGACTTTCAATGTCCCATTCTATGTACACTTAATTGTGCCATGTCCTAACTTCACCCTAATGGTTTGGCATTTGTGTGTGCTTTTGAACTTTTATGTGAAGGGTTGGATGAGATAAGACCGTTAATCAATTCTTCCATTATATGTTTGTTCGGAAGAATTTGAAAGTCACTTGGGTATCATTAAGTAGCCAACAACAACACGATATTTTAGTGGCTTATGCTGGTAGCATCAAGTCTTGGATTATTATTCGATGATTTTGGGATTCCAACTTTTTCTTTATATTGGAATTAGAATCCCACTATAAAAATTGTTGCGGAAGAATGCTTCATGGAGTCGTCAAAGAAGGAACTGATTGCCAAGATTGACACTTTACATTCTTCCAAAAGTTTGTGTAGTGCTTTGCTTAAACTTCGCAATGATGAAGACAATTTAAAGGATTATATATGTATGTTCTCTTTGATGCTTATTTTTGCATTGTCATTCTAATTATTATATCATTTTAACCATGTCAATGTTTGTTGCAAGCAATTCTTTTCCAATCACTAAGGATCATCTCTATCAGGGCTACAAGCGAAAGACAAAGTTGTAGGTGGAGACGTTGAGGCATGTCTGTCGTGGAGGGGTCATTTCTTTTCCTTTTGTCAATTCCTCAAAGTCTTATTTTGTGGCTCCCAATCTTCTTTCAAATGTTTTATGAAAACCAATACTCATGAATTGTGTATCTTTGTGTGTCCAATAGGACAAATAACTTACATAATGATTTATATTATGTTATTAATGTCCAAACAATTAGTTTACACATGAAAGCATCTCGAGGATGATTTGCTCGTAGTACATTCTTATATTTGAATTTTTCCTCTTGATGAATGTTGTGATATTATTCTAACATTTAAATTTCAAGTGTATGAAGGTAGAGACAAATAGAATGTCATCAACGAAAAACTCATTCATACAAGTAGTAGAGCAAAGAGCCACAAAAGCATTGTACCTTTGTATTCTCTCTATTTCCACAACATGTTGCCACGTAACAGAAAGGATAAGTTGTTAATAATAGAATTATTTGAGGAAGGCACAAATGATGCAATCCTCCCTAGGAAAGGACTAGTTACCAGAGCCATGAGCAAAAGGCTCCAAGAGGATTAGGCTAGAACTGATAAAGAAGGCCTTAGGGTTCTAATGAATCTTAGGGTAGATTTTTGAGCCCATGGGTAAAGGTTGGGTCCACTCTTCTTTGTAAATATTAGAATAGGTTTTTTTTTTCTTCTTTTGGGCCTTGTATTTTGGCCATTCTAGCAGTATAGGGTTTTAGTCTTGTATTTCAGGGCATTTTGAGTAGTCTTTGTAGTAGGATTTTTTTTGTATTTTCATGTATTTTGTCATGGGGGTGAGCTTAGCTATTATAGGGGTGTGTAGCTAAGCTCTAGCTTCTCTTCTTAAGGAGGTGAGCTTAGTTATTAGAGGGGTGTGTGTAGCTAAGCTCTAGCTTCTCAAGGAAGTTTCTCAAGGAGGTGAGCTTAGTTTTTAGATGGGTGTGTGTAGCTAAGCTCTAGCATCTCAAGGAAGTTTTCTCAACGAAGCTTCTCAACGAAGTTTTCTTAAGAAAGCTTCTCAAGGAAGCTACCTAGTCTATAAATAGAAGCATGTGTAACACTTGTTGTAACTTTGATGAATGAAAGTCTTATGAGATACACTTCAAAGTTCCACTTCTCTCCCTCTTTTATTCCTTCAATTTCGTGCTCCCCCCTTCTCTCTTTCTTTTCCTCCATTAAAGCATCCTCTTCAAGCTTCTTATCCAAGGCAATTCTTGGTGGTGAAGCTCCTTCTTCCTTGGCTTATTCCCTAGTGGATGGTGCCTCCCCTCTCCTTTTCTCCTTTGTCTTCCGCTGCATCTCCATGGTGAAAAATAACCATTGAAGGACCTCGTTGAAGCTCAAAGATCCAGCCTCCATAGAAGCCCCACAAGCAAGCTTCCATCAAGTGGTAATCAGAGCACAAGAGCTTCAAGTAGGTGCTCCTTAAACCTCCATTAATTTTTTTGCTTTACCTTCTCTTCCATTGTTGTTTCTTCATTTTTCTCCATGTATATCCTCACATGTCTTGTGATAAATGTTGTTAACATGATTCTTTAGAGTTTCCACCGATTAAACTTGCTATAGAAGCTAGATTTTATTTTCTATGGTTCAAATTTCTTGTTCTTGTTCTTGAACCATGAATTGTGTTGAGTTTAGGTTCCTTTGAGATTTGTCTTGCTATTTTTTGTGGCTGAAACCTAAACCATAAAATTCTTACAAAAATATTAAAGTAGAAGAAAACCTCAAAAATCTAGAGTGACTTGTTCACCTATTGTAGTTTTGTCATAGAAGTCATGTCTAGTCATGAAACTTGTCACATAAGATTTCTTATGTTGTGCTGAATTTTATTTTCTTGTTTCTTTGTCTAACTCATTTGCTCATGAGTGTATGAAATTCTTTTAGCCTATTATTTGATTTGAGTCAAATCTTTCATTTTAATTAGTCCTTAACATGTTCATGCAAAATTCTTAGAGAGTCTTTGATTGTGAACCTTTTCTTGAACTTTTAGGTTTCCTTATGATTGTGTCTTTTGTGAATTTGAGTTTTGGTGATTGAATTGCTGGCTGAAATGTTGATCCTAAGTGAATATTGAACTCCTAAAACTATGGTAAACAATCCTAGTGAGTTCAACATACATAGGAAGGTTGAAAGTAAGCCCAAGGCAATCAATATACCATGCTTAAAAAACAAAATCGCTGGTGCTGGCAGTTTGGGCATACAAACTTGAAAAAATTACTGAGAATTGGTTACTTCGAATTTTGAGCTGAACGTTTTACTGAACTTTCTAGACATCTGGAGAAAATTTAGGAAAAAATAAAAAAGTGATTTGGATAAAAGGAAAAAATACGAAAAATCACACAAGTTGGCAGGAAAATCAGTATCCAGGAAAAAAAATGAAAGGGAAGTGTGCTTGTTGTTTTGCCTCAAAATTTATTCTATAATTGGTGCCTATGTTATACCAATCTTAGTTCCAAAATTTCAATTGAAAATTAGTGTGAAGACAAGTGCCAAAGCTAGAGGTTTTTGAGTCTTTTTTTCAGTTTTTTTACTCTACTCTAGAGCCATTCTAAGTTTCTCTTTGAGTCCTAGCTTGCTTCTATGTCCTTTTCATTACTTTAATTGTTGAATAATCCTTGAAAAATTGTCTTGTTAAAACTCCATTGGTTTAGCTTACATTTCATTTTTTTTGGTCTTTGGTTATTGCTTGTCTCTTTGTTTCCTTGTTTGTGGGTTGACATATAGGGAATTGGAAGGAGGATTGGTGCCATCCCTTGAAGAATTTGAGTCAAGAAAAAAGGGCCAACCACCTTAAGAGCTATTGGACTAAGAAGAATTCCAAATTAAGTGAATCACCAAAGAGAGAACAACCACCAAAATTGAGGACCATTTTGTAATTTTGTAATTTGCAATTTACTTACCTTCATTGCTTTCAAGTTTTGTAACAAAAATGCCTTTCATTGGAAGTGTGTTGGGAGCCTCCAATAGGTTACCAAACTTCCATTTGTGTGTAATAATTTTAGGCAATTTTTCCTTAGGATAGTGGGTGTTTTGTTGGGAACCCTGAATGTGGTCATCCAAACACTCTTAGGATTCGCCTAGTTTACATTTCTTGCCAAACCGCCTAGATAGATTTCCTTTTACCAATTAGTTGTTTACCTTATCTTTCACACCTCTTTTAGTGTTTATTTTGGCTAGTTTCAACCATAGTTTCTTTTACCTTTTGTTTTCAAACCTCCAACAAGAAAGAACCACCACTTAGGAACCAACATGAGTCATCATTCATCTAGTGTTAATGGCGAGGGTACTAGTCATAAAAACGCTTTATCTAGAATCTTAGATGAGTTGAGTTCCCTCAAGTTATGGAAAGAAAAACAAGAGAGAAAAGAAAAAGGAAAAAAAAGAGTGGAAGAAATAAGTCAAGATGAAAGAGAGAAAATAAGAGAAGAAGAAAGAAGGAAAATAATGAAAGAAATGAAAAGAGAAAAACATGCCTCCTATAGTAGTCATAACTCTTGCAAGAGCCTAAGTGAAGAACTTCGTGACTATTACGAAGGAAGGCATAGGTCGCATCTTAGACCTCACTCCCATAGAAGAGAAAAGGAAAGAAAGCCTCAAGAGGCTAACATTAACCTCTCATACTTCCATGGGAAGGACAATGTAGAGGCTAACTTAGATTGGGACATAAAGGTAGAGAAACAACTTAAAAAGAAGTCTACTTCAAAATCTTATGGCTCTCACTCTTATCCAAAGAAAGACCAAGGTCAAGGCATCTTAGGGGTGACACCTTCTAAGCTCAAAGATGATAAGGGGAAGACAATAGAAAAGCAAGCCCCTAAGGCTAGTATGCAAGAGAAATCTAGCTCTATAAAGTGCTTTAAATGTCTTGGAAGAGGACACATTACATCTCAATGCCCCACCACCAAAACCATGATTATGAGGGGCCAAGACATTTATAGTAGCCAAGATGAGCCTACTACTTCACCTTCCTCTAGTGAAAGTGAAGAAGCAAAAGGGGAAGAATCTAATGAAGAAATCTACCCCCAAGAAGATGGACAACCATTAGTGGTTAAAGAGAAGTGTAAGGAGGTAAGTGTCTCCTCCAAGAGGTTAGCTAAGAAGGAAACTCATTTTACAATAAAGACAAACATTAAAGAAACTTTCCCTCTTAAACAACCTCCACATTTTCTCTTTTGTAAAAAGACACTTGCTATCATTACCACACCTCTTGGGCTTGAGTTTATTCCTCAAGTAAAGAAGTTGTTGGATGAGGGTTTGGTTCGCAAGAGATTAAATCTTTGTGCTTTGTTGGTGCCCAAAATAGGTATTATTAGGCACCAAGTCCCTAAAATAGGTGGTATGATGAATGTTTTGAGTGGTGCAACCCTTTTTTGTAAAATCACCCGTACACCTAACATCTTCATGATGTGTGTACATAGGGACCCATTAGGTAGGTTTGTTCTTATTTTTAGTTTCAATACAAACTTAGGTACTCATATGGGACACCTTAGGTTTGTCATACTTTTTGGTAGGAATAATCAATATGAAAATATAGAAAAAGGTATGTTTTATTGCGTTACTTTTCTTAATTTTTCAAATAGTGATCAAGGGGTTCCCATGAACCCTAAGAGAATAAAGGTCATTCCTGAGTGGCCCACTCCACCAAGTATAAGAAAATTTTGGGGCTTCCATGACTTAACAAACTTTTACAAAAGGTTTGTCCCATATTTTTCTATACTTGTAGCACCACTCATTGAGGTGGTGAGAAACCATGTTCCTTCATGGGAAGATGCCCAGGAAATGGGTTTTCAGACCTTACCTTACTTCAACATACCAAACACCACTAATACATATGTTTTTGTTCTTTTTACAGGTGTTGAGGGAAGGAGCCCAGAGTATGAAGAACCTCGGGATTTGAGGTCAAATCCTTTCCAAGGTGGAGGGAATGATGCAATCCTACCCCGCAAGGGCATTGGGTAGAAGACTCCAAGTAGATTGGGCTAGAGATCCAAGGGAAGGCCCGAGGTTTCTCATGAGCCTTAGGGTAGATTTCGAGCCCATGGGCTAAGTATGAGCCCGCTTATCTTTGTACATATTAGAATAGGTTTTTCCTTCGTCTGGGCCTTGTATTTTGGCCATTCTATTGAGTAGTCTTTGTAGTAAGGACGTTTTTTTTGTATTTTCATGTTTTTTGTCATGGGGTGAGCTTAGCTATTATAGGGGGTGTGTAGCTAAGCTCTAGCTTCTCATCTCAAAGAGGTAAGCTTAGCTATTAGAGAGGTATGTGTAGCTAAGCTCTAGCTTCTTTAGGAATCTTCTTAAGGAAGTTTCTCAAGGAGGTGAGCTTAGTTATGAGAGGGGTGTGTGTGGCTAAGCTCTAGCTTCTCAAGGAAGTTTTCTCAAAGAAGCTTCTCAAGGAAGTTTTCTCAAGAAAGCTTCTTAAGGAAGCTACCTAGTCTATAAATAGAAGCATGTGAAACACTTGTTGTAACTTTGATGAATGAGAGTCTTGTGAGACACAACTCAAAGTTCAACTTCTCTCCCTTTTTCTTCCTTCAATTTCATGCTCCCCCCTCTCTCTTTCCCTTCTCTCTTTCTTTTCCTCTATTAAAGCATCCTCTTCAAGCTTCTTATCCAAGGCAATTCTTGGTGGTGAAGCTCCTTCTTCCTTGGCTTATTCCCTAGTGGATGGTGCCTCCCCTCTCCTCTTCTCCTTTTCCTTTCGCTGCATCTCCATGGTGAAAAATCACCATTGAAGGACCTCATTGAAGCTCAAAGATCCAGCCTCCATAGAAGCCCCACAAGCAAGCTTCCATCATTGAACCTCACTATCATTCCCCACCCAAAACCTTATAAACTTCAATGGCTCAATGAGCAAGGGGAAATGATAGTTAACCAACAAGTGAAGGTACCTTTCTCCATTGGGACATATAAGGATGAAGTTAATTGTGATATAGTTCCATGGAGGCAGGACATATTCTTTTAGGAAGGACGTGGCAATTTGATAGGAAGATCATTTACAATGGCCTAACAAATGAGATTACCCTCACCCATCTTGGCACTAAATTTGTGTTGCATCCTCAAACACCTTCACAGGTGGCCAGAGATCAACTAACTATGAAAGATAAGAGGGATGAGGAAGAAAAACTAGAAAACAAAAGAAAAAGAAGGATAGTAAGGCCTTGTCTTCAAAGGCCAAGGGGAAGGAAAAAGAGGAAAAGGATTCCTCCCAGAAGATTGTTAAGCAGGAAAATCATTTTGCAACAAAAGGTGATATTAAAAGAGCACTCCTTCTTAAACAATCTTTCTACCTTCTCCTATCAAGGGAAACATTCCTTAGCACTGCCACAATTCCTACATTTGAGACCTTACCCCTAAAGGTCCAAGAACTCTTACATGAATTTGGTGATATATTTCCCAAAGAGATACCCCCTGGGCTACCTCCTTTAAGGGGAATAGAACACCAAATAGATTTAGTCCCAGGAGCAAGCCTTCCTAATAGGCCAGCCTATAGGACTAACCCTCAGGAGACTAAGGAGATAGAGTCTCGGGTTAAAGAATTGTTGGAGAAGGGCTGGATCCAAGAGAGCCTAAGCACATGTGTTGTGCCAATGTTGTTGGTGCCCAAAAAGGATGGTACGTGGAGAATGTGTACAGATTGCAGGACCATCAACAACATCACTGTAAAGTATAGGCAACCCATTCCTAGACTTGATGATTTGCTTGATGAGTTGCATGGTGCCAATATCTTTTCAAAAATTGATCTTAAAAGTGGGTATCACCAAATCAGGATGAAAAAGGGTGATGAGTGGAAAACCGCTTTCAAGACCAAGTTTGGTTTGTATGAATGGCTAGTGATGCCTTTTGGGCTCACTAATGCACCAAGCACCTTTATGAGGCTTATGCATCATGTCTTAAGGGACTTCATAGGTAGATTTGTAGTTTTTTATTTTGATGATATTTTAGTGTACAGTAGGAGCCTAGATGATCACTTAGGACATCTAAGGCAAGTTCTTTCAGTCCTTAGGAAAAACACCCTCTATGCAAATATAGAGAAGTGTACTTTTTGGGAAGATAATATAGTTTTCTTAGGGTCTGTAGTTGGTAGAAATGGGGTCCAAGTGGACCCTAAGAAAATCAAGGCCATCCAAGAATGGCCCACCCCAAAAAGTGTGGGAGATATTAGGAGCTTCCATGGGTTGGCAAGCTTCTATAGAAGGTTCATTCCTAATTTCTCTACAATTGCATCACCTCTCAATGAGCTAGTGAAGAAGAATGTGGCATTTACCTGGGGTGAAAAACAAGAGCAAGCCTTTGCTTTGCTAAAAAAAAAAGCTTACTAAGGCACCTGTTCTAGCTCTTCCTGACTTTTCTAAAACTTTTGAGCTAGAATGTGATGCCTCTGGAGTGGGAGTTGGAGCTGTTTTGTTACCAGGTGGGCACCCTATTGCTTATTTAAGTGGAAAACTTCATGGTGCCACCCTTAACTACCCTACCTATGATAAAGAGCTTTATGCCTTAATAAGAGCACTCCGAACTTGGGAACATTACCTTGTTTCCAAGGAATTTGTCATTCATAGTGATCATCAATCACTTAAGTTCATTAAAGGGCAAAGCAAGTTAAACAAAAGGCATGCAAAATGGGTAGAGTACCTAGAGCAATTTCCATATGTTATCAAATACAAAAAGGGAAAAACAAATGTGGTAGCTGATGCCCTCTCTAGGAGACACACATTGTTTTGCTCCCTAGGAGCTCAAATTTTAGGATTCGATAACATTAAGGACTTGTATGCTTTAGATGAACATTTCTCTCCCATTTACAAGAGTTGTGGGAAAAAGGCCCAAGATGGATTCTATTTGGTTGAGGGGTATTTGTTCAAAGAGGGAAAGCTTTGCATACCCCAAGGAACCATCAGGAAATTACTTGTGAAGGAGAGCCATGAGGGTGGGCTCATGGGCCATTTTGGGATAGACAAGACCCTTGTCTTACTCAAAGAAAAGTTCTATTGGCCCCATATGAAGAAAGATGTCCATAAGCATTGCACTAGGTGTGTGGCTTCTTTACAAGCCAAGTCTAGGGTGATGCCTCATGGGCTATACACACCCTTACCCATTCCATCTGCACCTTGGGTAGACATTAGTATGGACTTTTTCCTTGGGCTCCCTAGAACCCAAAGAGGTGTAGACTCTATCTTTGTGGTGGTGGATAGGTTTAGCAAGATGGCACACTTTATACCATGCCACAAGGTGGATGATGCTTCCCACATCTCAAAACTCTTTTTTAGGGAAGTTGTGAGACTCCATGGTTTGCCTAGGACCATTGTGTCAGATAGAGATGCTAAGTTCCTTAGCCACTTCTAGAAAACATTATGGGCTAAGCTAGGAACAAAGCTTATTTTCTCTACCACTTGTCATCCACAAACTGATGGGCAAATAGAGGTGGTGAATAGGTCTTTATCCACCCTTTTAAGGTCTCTTCTGAAAGGCAACCATAAGTCTTGGGATGAGTATCTTCCTCATGTAGAATTTGCCTACAACAGGGGGGTTCATAGAACCACCAAGCAATCCCCTTTTGAGGTTGTCTATGGGTTCAATCCCTTAACACCCTTAGACCTCATTCCCCTCCCACTTGACACTTCATTTATACATAAAGAAGGGGAATCTAAGTCAGAGTTTGTAAAGAAGTTGCATGAGAGGGTTAAGACTCAAATAGAGAACCAAACAAAGGTATATTCAACTAAGGGCAATAGAGGAAGAAAGGAGCTAGTTCTTAATGAGGGGGACTGGGTTTGGCTCCATCTTAGGAAGGAAAGATTCCCTACTAAAAGGAAATCCAAGCTTAGCCCTAGAGGGGATGGACCTTTTCAAGTCTTGGAGAGGATCAATAAAAATGCCTATATGTTGGACCTTCCAAGAGAGTATGGAGTCAGCACCACTTCTAATATTTCTGGTTTAATTCCTTTTGCAGGTGGAGCTGATATAGAGGAGGAGGAACCAACAGATTTGAGGTCAAATCCTCTTCAAGGGGGAGGGGATGATGCAATCCCCCCTAGGAAAGGACCAGTTACCAAAGCCATGAGCAAGAGGCTCCAAGAGGATTGGGCTAGAGCTGATAAAGAAGGCCTTAGGGTTCTAATGAACCTTAGGGTAGATTTTTGAGCCCATGGGTCAAGGTTGGGTCCACTCTTCTTTGTAAATATTAGAATAGGTTTTTTTTTCTTCTTTTGGGCCTTGTATTTTGGCCATTCTAGCAGTATAGGGTTTTAGCCTTGTATTTCAGAGCATTTTGAGTAGTCTTTGTAGTAGGATTTTTTTTTTGTATTTTCATGTATTTTGTCATGGGGGTGAGCTTAGCTATTATAGGGGTGTGTAGCTAAGCTCTAGCTTCTCTTCTTAAGGAGGTGAGCTTAGTTATTAGAGGGGTGTGTGTAGCTAAGCTCTAGCTTCTCAAGGAGGTGAGCTTAGTTTTTAGATGGGTGTGTGTAGCTAAGCTCTAGCATCTCAACGAAGCTTCTCAAGGAAGTTTTCTTAAGAAAGCTTCTCAAGGAAGCTACCTAGTCTATAAATAGAAGCATGTGTAACACTTGTTGTAACTTTGATGAATGAAAGTCTTATGAGATACACTTCAAAGTTCCACTTCTCTCCCTCTTTCTTTTCCTCCATTAAAGCATCCTCTTCAAGCTTCTTATCCAAGGCAATTCTTGGTGGTGAAGCTCCTTCTTCCTTGGCTTATTCCCTAATGGATGGTGCCTCCCCTCTCCTCTTCTCCTTTGCCTTCTGCTGCATCTCCATGGTGTAAAATCACCATTAAAGGACCTCATTGAAGCTCAAAGATCCAGCCTCCATAGAATCTCCACAAGGAAGCTTCCATCAACAAATCCCACAATGGATAGATTTTTTAAGCCTATAAAAGAAACCTTAAGAAGCAACACAAAACAAGAGAAATGATCAAATCACACAAGTGTTATATCTCTATCAAAAGTGTTGGACGCTCAAAAATAGAACTTAGAAAGTCTCTTTCTTTGCTTAGCAAAGTTAATTTTTATATTCAAACTTCATTGGATATCCTCCCTTTGAGAGATTTGAATATTGTATTCATTCAAAATGTTGATTGGAAAGCCAAGAATGACTTAGTGATCAAAGAATACTTTGGTGTTCTTAATTTCCGGGGGAGATTAAAGGTAACCAACGAGTGTCATAGAGAATACTTATTGTAGCCAGGAGTGGCAGAGTAGAAACTCATTTGTAATTAGTTTAATTAGTGGAACCCTTTACAATTTCATAGAGGAGAACTAGACGTAGCTTAGGTTGAGTGAAATAGTATAAACATTGTGCTTTTACTCTAACTTCTATTATAACTTGGTTATTTTTAGTTGCTTCTCTCTTATCTTTGGATGCACAAGTTTTTAATTAAATACAATTTGTGAAAACCTTTGATAAGTATCTTTGAAAAGTATTTTATCTTTCAAAAAATATTGAAGTTTTTCTAACTTACTATTCATCCCATTTCTAGTGTGATATCTATTATTTCACTTCTTTCTTTTCTTCTTTAGCGGATGTTATCATTTCTTCCATGAAATCTGCCAACACTTGTGCTTTGATGGACCCTCTTTTCTCATAAGAGACATCAAATTCTGATAACTCTAGCAATCGAGCAACCATTCTTCCCGCCAAATCCAGTTTCTGAAGCACTTGCTTGACCGGGAGTTCTAATTGCAACACAATTGAGTAACTATGGAAATACGGTTAGAGCTTTTTGGGTTGCGATGACTATAGACAAAGATGCCTTTACGATTTTTTATATCTTAACTCAGCTCCGACATTTCTTTGCTTACAAGCCAGATGGATTTTTGTTCTTGGTTGCGCTCTTGCACTAGTACAACATTGATTGCTTGATCGACAATACACAAGTATACAAGTATAGAGCCTTTCGATTTCGGCCTTGTTAAAATGGGTAGTGTTGTGAGGAATTCCTTGAATTGTTTGAAGGCATTCTCACAATCTAGCACCCATTGGAAGTGCTTGTTCTTCCGAAATCACTTAAGCAGAGGGAGTTCCTTCTCTGTCGATTTTGATAAGAACCAAGACAGGGACATGATCTTCCCTATGAGTTGTTCACTTCTTTGACCGTTCTTGGAATTCTCATTTTCATGATGGCCTTGCATTTATTTGGGTTACCCTCAATTCCCCTCTTTGTCAACATAAAACCTAAGAACTTCTCGGCATGTACTTTGAAAAATCATTTTTCTAAGTTTAATTGGAGGTTATGATTCCTTATGGTATCAAACTGCATTCAAAAACTCCATCCACAAGCCTATCTATGTTGGGGTTAAAGGATATGAATCCTTGGGACAAGCTTTATTTAAGTCAGTATAGTCCATGCATATGCGCCACTTTCCATTGCTCTTTTCTAGCATGACAACATTTGCTAGCCAAGTTGGATACTCAAATTCCATAATAAAGTTTGCAACGAGGCATTTCTTGTTCTCTTCTTTTATCGCCTTTCTCTAGTCATCTCCAATCTTTCTCCATTTTTGGGCTAGCGGGCCTAGCTTTTGAATTCAAGGAGTGTTTGTGAGAAATGAACTCAAGATCTATTCGTAGCATGTCTTGTGCTTCCCATGCAAAAATGTCTTTATTGCATACCAAACACGTTATCAACTCATCCTCCACAATCAACTGCAATGATTGCCCAATTTCAGTTTTTTTCCCGAATTTCTCTAATGCAAACTTCTTTCAAGTCATCTTCTGGATGAGGTTGTCTTTCCACATGTTCCCATCAAGGATCTAAGTCTAAGAAGTTAACAGATCGACTTTTTTCATCCTACCTTTTCTTCCCCTTTTCTACATGCAAGCTATCCTCATAACATTTCTTTGTCATTTGTTGATCGGATCTCATAGTGCCAATTTTGTGTTGGTCCAAGGGGTATTTCATATATAGGTGTGGTGTTGAAACCACTACCCCCAATTCATTTAAAGTCGGCCTCCCCATGATCATGTTATAGGATGTTGTGGCATCAATCACCATCTACCAGATGATAACTATCTTTGCATTCTTGCCAACTCCAAACGTAGTTCTTAAATTGACGCTCCCTCAAATCTCAATTTGTTCTCTTGAGAAGCCAATCAATTACCCTAAGCAAGTTTGTAATTTTCTCTCAACATTTCCATCTTCATGTATACATTTAAGTATATTATATTTACCAAGCTCCCTTGCTCTATCAACACTTTCTCAGCATTAAACTCGTTTGTGATGACTACGATTAGCATCGGATAGTCATCATGGGGTTTTATTCCTTCAGGATTCTTTGCTGAGAAGGTAATCTTCGGTGATGTGACCGACATACACTTCTTGTCTATGTTTGCTCATGCTTTGGGCCTCTTTCTCTTCGCCCTATGTCTTCTCGACTTCGGGATTGCCGATGATGTCTCCTCTCTAGTCGGGGAGGGATTCACCTTCTCTCTTTCTACTCATTCTGGTCATATACATAATTTGTCAAATTACCCATATAGATTAGCTTCTTCATCTCGATTTTTAGATTCCTACATTTCTTTCTATTGTGGCCCCTAGTTCTATTCGCACCACTTATCACTTCTCGGTTCAATTTTTGCTTTTGTGGAATTCATAATATTTCACAAATGAGTGTGGTGGATCTCATTTAAGATTTGTCCACTTCACATCTAAGGGGAGTA
>NW_024464858.1:0-843 GCF_000004515.6 Glycine max
GACGCTCGAAATTGAACAACGGAAGCTCTCGAGAAATTGAAATTGTCATAACTTTTATCTCGGATATCTGATTCAGGCACATCAGATATCGAGACGCTCGAAATTAAAAAACGGAACCTCTCGAGATATTCAAATAGTTATAACTTTTCACATGGAGGTCCGATTCAAGCACATCACATATGGAGACGCCCGAAATTTAACCACGGAAGATCTCGAGAAATTCAAATAGTTATAACTTTTCACACGGAGCTCCAATTCAAGCAAATCATATATCGAGACGCTCGAAATTGAACAACGAAATCTCTCGAGAAATTCAAATGGTCATAAATTATCACACGGAGGTCCGATTCAGGCGCATCATATATCGAGACGCTCGAAATTGAACAATGGAAGCTCTCGAGAAATTCAAATGGTCTTAAATTATCACACGGAGGTCCGATTCATTCGCATCATATATCAAGACGCTCGAAATTGAACAATGGAAGCTCTCGACAATTTATAATTGTCATAACTTTTCACTCGGATGTCCGATTTAGGCACATCAGATATCGAGACGCTCGAAATTAAAAAACGGAACCTCTTGAGAAATTTAAATAGTTAAAACTTTTCACATGGAGGTCCGACTCAAGCACATCACATATGGAGACGCCCGAAATTTAACCACGGAAGATCTCGAGAAATTCAAATAGTTATAACTTTTCACACGGAGGTCCGATTCAAGCACATTATATATCGAGACGCTCGAAATTGAACAACGAAATCTCTCGAGAAATTCAAATGGTCATAAATTATCACACGGAGGTCGAGTCAAGTGCATCATATATCGAGACGCTCGAAAATGAA
>NW_024464858.1:1748-2918 GCF_000004515.6 Glycine max
GACGCTCGAAATTGAACAACGGAAGCTCTAGAGAAATTTAAATGATCATAAATTTTCACTCGGATGTCCGATTCAGGCGCATCATACATCGAGACGCTCGATAATTGAACAATGGAAGCTCTCGACAATTTATAATTGTCATAACTTCTTCACCTCGGATGTCCGATTCAGGCACATCAGATATCGAGACGCTCGAAATTAAAAAACGGAACCTCTCGAGAAATTCAAATTGTTATAACTTTTCACATGGAGGTCCGATTCAAGCACATCACATATGGAGACGCCCGAAATTGAACCAACGGAAGATCTCGAGAAATTCAAATGGTCATAACTTTTCACACGGAGGTCCAATTCAAGCACATCAGATATCGAGACGCTCGAAATTGAACAACGAAATCTCTCGAGAAATTCAAATGGTCATAAATTATCACACGGAGGTCCGATTCAGGTACATCATATATCGAGACGCTCGAAATTGAACAATGGAAGCTCTCGAGAAATTCAAATGGTCATAAATTATCACACGGAGGTCCGATTCAAGCGCATCATATATCGAGACGCTCGAAATTGAACAACGGAAGCTCTAGAGAAATTTAAATGATCATAAATTTTCACTCAGGATGTCCGATTCAGGCGCATCATACATCGAGACGCTCGATAATTGAACAATGGAAGCTCTCGACAATTTATAATTGTCATAACTTTTCACTCAGGATGTCCGATTCAGGCACATCAGATATCGAGAAGCTCGAAATTAAAAAACGGAACCTCTCGAGAAATTCAAATTGTTATAACTTTTCACATGGAGGTCCGATTCAAGCACATCACATATGGAGACGCCCGAAATTGATCCACGGAAGATCTCGAGAAATTCAAATGGTCATAGCTTTACACAAGGAAGGTCCAATTCAAGCACATCATATATCGAGACGCTCGAAATTGAACAACGAAATCTCTCGAGAAATTCAAATGGTCATAGATTATCACACGGAGGTCCGATTCAGGTACATCATATATCGAGACGCTCGAAAATTGAACAATGGAAGCTCTCGAGAAATTCAAATGGTCATAAATATATCACACGGAGAGTCGCGGATACAGGCGCATGATATATCGAGAGTCTCGAAGTTGAACAATGGAAACTTTAGAGAAATTTAAATGATCATAAAT
>NW_024464858.1:3032-3809 GCF_000004515.6 Glycine max
AGGCACATCAGATATCGAGACGCTCGAAATTAAAAAACGGAACCTCTCGAGAAATTCAAATTGTTATAACTTTTCACATGGAGGTCCGATTCAAGCACATCACATATGGAGACGCCCGAAATTGAACCACGGAAGATCTCGAGAAAATTCAAATGGTCATAACTTTTTCACACGGAGGTCCAATTCAAGTCTACGAGTCCATCTCGATCGAGACGCTCGAAATTGAACAACGAAATCTCTCGAGAAATCAAATGGTCATAAGTTATCACACGGAGGTCCGATTCAGGAACATCACATATCGAGACGCTCGAAATTGAACAACGGAAGCTCTCGAGAAATTGAAATTGTCATAACTTTTCTCTCGGATATCTGATTCAGGCACATCAGATATCGAGACGCTCGAAATTAAAAAACGGAACCTCTCGAGATATTCAAATAGTTATAACTTTTCACATGGAGGTCCGATTCAAGCACATCACATATGGAGACGCCCGAAATTTAACCACGGAAGATCTCGAGAAATTCAAATAGTTATAACTTTTCACACGGAGGTCCAATTCAAGAAAATCATATATCGAGACGCTCGAAATTGAACAACGAAATCTCTCGAGAAATTCAAATGGTCATAAATTATCACACGGAGGTCCGATTCAGGCGCATCATATATCGAGACGCTCGAAATTGAACAATGGAAGCTCTCGAGAAATTCAAATGGTCATAACTTATGACACGGAGGTCCGATTCAGGCGCATCATATATCGAGACGCTCGAAATTGA
>NW_024464858.1:3909-5206 GCF_000004515.6 Glycine max
ATATCGAGACGCTCGAATTGACAATGGAAGCTCTCGACAATTTATAATTGTCATAACTTTTCACTCGGATGTCCGATTTAGGCACATCAGATATCGAGACGCTCGAAATTAAAAAACGGAACCTCTTGAGAAATTTAAATAGTTAAAACTTTTCACATGGAGGTCCGACTCAAGCACATCACATATGGAGACGCCCGAAATTTAACCACGGAAGATCTCGAGAAATTCAAATAGTTATAACTTTTCACACGGAGGTCCAATTCAAGCACATTATATATCGAGATGCTCGAAATTGAACAACGAAATCTCTCGAGAAATTCAAATGGTCATAAATTATCACACGGAGGTCCGATTCAGGCGCATCATATATCGAGACGCTCGAAATTGAACAATGGAAGCTCTCGACAATTTAAAATTGTCATAACATTTCACTCGGATGTCCGATTCAGGCACATCCGATATCGAGACGCTCGAAATTAAAAAACGGAACCTCTCGAGAAATTGAAATAGTCATAACTTTTCACACGGAGGTCCGATTCAAGCACATCAAATATGGAGACGCCCGAAATTGAACCACGGAAGATCTCGAGAAATTCAAATGGTCATAACTTTTCACACGGAGGTCCAATTCAAGCACATCAGATATCGAGACGCTCGAAATTGAACAACGAAATCTCTCGAGAAATTCAAATGGTCATAAATTATCACACGGAGGTCCGATTCAGGTACATCATATATCGAGACGCTCGAAATTGAACAATGGAAGCTCTCGAGAAATTCAAATGGTCATAAATTATCACACGGAGGTCCGATTCAAGCGCATCATATATCGAGACGCTCGAAATTGAACAACGGAAGCTCTGGAGAAATTTAAATGATCATAAATTTTCACTCGGATGTCCGATTCAGGCGCATCATATATCGAGACGCTCGAAATTGAACAAACGAAATCTCTCGAGAAATTCAAATTTTCATAAGTTATCACACGGAGGTCCGATTCAAGCACATCACATATGGAGACACCCGAAATTTAACCACGGAAGATCTCGAGAAATTCAAATGGTCATAACTTTTCACACGGAGGTCCGATTCAAGTACGTCATATATCGAGACGCTCGAAATTGAACAACGAAATCTCTCGAGAAATTCAAATGGTCATAAGTTATCACACGGAGGTCCGATTCAGGAACATCACATATCGAGACGCTCGAAATTGAACAACGGAAGCTCTGGAGAAATTTAAATGATCATAAATTTTCACACGGATGTCCGATTCTGGCGCATCATATATCGAGAC
>NW_024464858.1:5880-6782 GCF_000004515.6 Glycine max
AGAAATTGAAATTGTCATAACTTTTCTCTCGGATATCGGATTCAGGCACATCTGATATCGAGACGCTCGAATTTAAAAAACGGAACCTCTCGAGATATTCAAATAGTTATAACTTTTCACACGGAGGTCCGATTCAAGCACATCACATATGGAGACGCCCGAAATTTATCCACGGAAGATCTCGAGAAATTCAAATGGTCATAACTTTTCACACGGAGGTCCGATTCAAGTACGTCATATATCGAGACGCTTGAAATTGAACAACGAAATCTCTCGAGAAATTCAAAAGGTCATAAGTTATCACCCGGAGGTCCGATTCAGGAACATCACATATCGAGACGCTCGAAATTGAACAACGGAAGCTCTCGAGAAATTGAAATTGTCATAACTTTTCTCTCGGATATCTGATTCAGGCACATCAGATATCGAGACGCTCGAAATTAAAAAACGGAACCTCTCGAGATATTCAAATAGTTATAACTTTTCACATGGAGGTCCGATTCAAGCACATCACATATGGAGACGCCCGAAATTTAACCACGGAAGATCTCGAGAAATTCAAATAGTTATAACTTTTCACACGGAGCTCCAATTCAAGCAAATCATATATCGAGACGCTCGAAATTGAACAACGAAATCTCTCGAGAAATTCAAAAGGTCATAAGTTATCACCCGGAGGTCCAATTCAGGAACATCACATATCGAGACGCTCGAAATTGAACAACGGAAGCTCTCGAGAAATTGAAATTGTCATAACTTTTCTCTCGGATATCTGATTCAGGCACATCAGATATCGAGACGCTCGAAATTAAAAAACGGAACCTCTCGAGATATTCAAATAGTTATAACTTTTCACATGGAGGTCCGATTCAAGCACATCACATATGGAGACGCCCGAAATT
>NW_024464858.1:7038-8493 GCF_000004515.6 Glycine max
ATATCAAGACGCTCGAAATTGAAACAATGGAAGCTCTCGACAATTTATAATTGTCATAACTTTTCACTCGGATGTCCGATTTAGGCACATCAGATATCGAGACGCTCGAAATTAAAAAACGGAACCTCTTGAGAAATTTAAATAGTTAAAACTTTTCACATGGAGGTCCGACTCAAGCACATCACATATGGAGACGCCCGAAATTTAACCACGGAAGATCTCGAGAAATTCAAATAGTTATAACTTTTCACACGGAGGTCCAATTCAAGCACATTATATATCGAGACGCTCGAAATTGAACAACGAAATCTCTCGAGAAATTCAAATGGTCATAAATTATCACACGGAGGTCCGATTCAGGCGCATCATATATCGAGACGCTCGAAATTGAACAATGGAAGCTCTCGACAATTTAAAATTGTCATAACATTTCACTCGGATGTCCGATTCAGGCACATCCGATATCGAGACGCTCGAAATTAAAAAACGGAACCTCTCGAGAAATTGAAATAGTCATAACTTTTCACACGGAGGTCCGATTCAAGCACATCAAATATGGAGACGCCCGAAATTGAACCACGGAAGATCTCGAGAAATTCAAATGGTCATAACTTTTCACACGGAGGTCCAATTCAAGCACATCAGATATCGAGACGCTCGAAATTGAACAACGTAATATCTCGAGAAATTCAAATGGTCATAAATTATCACACGGAGGTCCGATTCAGGCACATCATATATCGAGACGCTCGAAATTGAACAATGGAAGCTCTCGAGAAATTCAAATGGTCATAAATTATCACACGGAGGTCCGATTCAGGAACATCACATATCGAGACGCTCGAAATTGAACAACTGAAGCTCTCGAGAAATTCAAATAGTCATAAGTTATCACACGGAGGTCCGATTCAGGAACATCACATATCGAGACGCTCGAAATTGAACAACTGAAGCTCTCGAGAAATTCAAATAGTCATAACTTTTCACATGGAGGTCCGATTCAAGTACGTCATATATCGAGACGCTCGAAATTGAACAATGGAAGCTCTCGAGAAATTCAAATGGTCATAAATTATCACAAGGAGGTCCGATTCAGGAACATCACATATCGAGACGCTCGAAATTGAACAACGGAAGCTCTCGAGAAATTCAAATTCTCACAACTTTTCACTCGGATGTCCGATTCAGGCACATCAGAGACTGAGACGCTCGAAATTAAAAAACGGAACCTCTCGAGAAATTCAAATAGTTATAACTTTTAACATGGAGGTCCGATTCAAGCACATCACATATGGAGGAGCCCGAAATTCAACAACGGAAGATCTCAACAAATTCAAATAGGTATAACTTTTCACACGGAGGTCCAATTCAAGCACATCATATATCGAGACGCTCGAAATTGAACAACGAATCTCTCGAGAAATTCAAATGGCATAAAGTATCACACGGAGGTCC
>NW_024464858.1:8724-9427 GCF_000004515.6 Glycine max
GCTCTCGAGAATTTGAAATTGTCACAACTTTTCACTCGGATGTCCGATTCAGGCACATCAGATATCGAGACGCTCGAAATTAAAAAACGGAACCTCTCGAGAAATTCAAATAGTCATAACTTTTAACACGGAGGTCCAATTCAAGCACATCAGATATCGACACGCTCGAAATTGAACAACGAAATCTCTCGAGAAATTCAAATGGTCATAAATTATCACACGGAGGTCCGATTCAGGTACATCATATATCGAGACGCTCGAAATTGAACAATGGAAGCTCTCGAGAAATTCAAATGGTCATAAATTATCACACGGAGGTCCGATTCAAGCGCATCATATATCGAGACGCTCGAAATTGAACAACGGAAGCTCTCGAGAAATTGAAATTGTCATAACTTTTCACTCGGATATCCGATTCAGGCACATCAGATATCGAGATGCTCGAAATTAAAAAACGGAACCTCTCGAGAAATTCAAATGTGTTATAACTTTTCACATGGAGGTCCGATTCAAGCACATCACATAATGGAGACGCCCGAAATTTGAACCACGAAAGATCTCGAGGAAATTCAAATGGTCATAACTTTTCACACGGGAGGTCCCGATTCCAGTACGTCATATATCGAGACGCGCGAAATTGGAACAACGAAGGCTCTCGAGAAATTCAAATGGTCATAATTATCACACGGAGGTCCGATTCAAG
>NW_024464858.1:9603-10687 GCF_000004515.6 Glycine max
GATTCAAGCAACTCAAATATGGAGACGCCCGAAATTTAACCACGGAAGATCTCGAGAAATTCAAATAGTTATAACTTTTCACACGGAGGTCCAATTCAAGCGCATTATATATCGAGACGCTCGAAATTGAACAACGAAATCTCTCGAGAAATTCAAATGGTCATAAATTATCACACGGAGGTCCGATTCAGGTACATCATATATCGAGACGCTCGAAAATGAACAACGGAAGCTCTCGAGAAATTCAAATGGTCATAACTTTTCACACGGAGGTCCAATTCAAGCACATCAGATATCGAGACGCTCGAAATTGAACAACGGAAGCTCTAGAGAAATTTAAATGATCATAAATTTTCACTCGGATGTCCGATTCAGGCGCATGATATATCGAGACGCTCGGAATTGAACAAACGAAATCTCTCGAGAAATTCAAATTTTCATAAGTTATCACACGGAGGTCCGATTCAAGCACATCACATATGGAGACGCCCGAAATTTATCCACGGAAGATCTCGAGAAATTCAAATGGTCATAACTTTTCACACGGAGGTCCGATTCAAGTACGTCATATATCGAGACGCTCGAAATTGAACAACGAAAGCTCTCGAGAAATTCAAATGGTCATAAGTTATCACACGGAGGTCCGATTCAGGAACATCACATATCGAGACGCTCGAAATTGAACAACGGAAGCTCTCGAGAAATTGAAATTGTCATAACTTTTCACTCGGATATCCGATTCAGGCACATCAGATATCGAGACGCTCGAAATTAAAAAACGGAACCTCTCGAGAAATTCAAATTGTTATAACTTTTCACATGGAGGTCCGATTCAAGCACATCACATATGGAGACGCCCGAAATTGAACCACGGAAGATCTCGAGAAATTCAAATGGTCATAACTTTTCACACGGAGGTCCAATTCAAGCACATCAGATATCGAGACGCTCGAAATTGAACAACGAAATCTCTCGAGAAATTCAATGGTCATAAATTATCACACGGAGTTCGATTCAGTACATCATATATCGAGACGCTCGAAATTGAACAATGGAAGCTCTCGAGAAATTCAAATGGTCATAA
>NW_024464858.1:11521-12440 GCF_000004515.6 Glycine max
TCACACGGAGGTCCGATTCATGCGCATCATATATCGAGACGCTCGATAATTGAACAATGGAAACTCTAGACAATTTATAATTGTCATAACTTTTCAGTCGGATGTCCGACTCAGGCACATCAGATATCGAGACGCTCGAAATTAAAAAACGGAACCTCTCGAGAAATTCAAATAGTCATAACTTTTCACACGGAGGTCCGATTCAAGCACATCAAATATGGAGACGCCCGAAATTGAACCACGGAAGATCTCGAGAAATTCAAATGGTCATAACTTTTCACACGGAGGTCCAATTCAAGCACATCAGATATCGAGACGCTCGAAATTGAACAACGAAATCTCTCGAGAAATTCAAATGGTCATAAATTATCACACGGAGGTCCGATTCAGGTACATCATATATCGAGACGCTCGAAATTGAACAATGGAAGCTCTCGAGAAATTCAAATGGTCATAAATTATCACACGAAGGTCCGATTAAAGCGCATCATATATCGAGACGCTCGAAATTGAACAACGGAAGCTCTAGAGAAATTTAAATGATCATAAATTTTTACTCGGATGTCCGATTCAGGCACATGATATATCGAGACGCTCGAAATTGAACAAACGAAATGTCTCGAGAAATTCAAATTTTCATAAGTTATCACACGGAGGTCCGATTCAAGCACATCAAATATGGAGACGCCCGAAATTTATCCACGGAAGATCTCAAGAAATTCAAATGGTCATAAATTATCACACGGAGGTCCGATTCAAGCACATCACATATGGAGACGCCCGAAATTTATCCACGGAAGATCTCGAGAAATTCAAATGGTCATAAATTATCACACGGAGGTCCGATTAAAGCGCATCATATATCGAGACGCTCGAAATTGAACAACGGAAGTTCTAGAGAAATTTAAATGATCATAAA
>NW_024464858.1:12562-13641 GCF_000004515.6 Glycine max
TCAGATATCGAGACGCTCGAAATTAAAAAACGGAACCTCTCGAGAAATTCAAATAGTCATAACTTTTCACACGGAGGTCCGATTCAAGCACATCAAATATGGAGATGCTCGAAATTGACCACGGAAGCTCTCGAGAAATTCAAATTGTTCATAACTTTTCACAGGGAGGTCCCATTCAGGCACATCATATATCGAGACGCTAGAAATTGAACAATGAAATCTCTCGAGAAATTCAAATGGTCATAAATTATCACACGGAGGTCCGATTCAGGCGCATCATATATCGAGACGCTCGAAATTGAACAATGGAAGCTCTCGACAATTTATAATTTTCATAACTTTTCACTCGGATGTCCGATTCAGGCACATCAGATATCGAGACGCTCGAAATTAAAAAACGGAACCTCTCGAGAAATTCAAATGGTCATAACTTTTCACACGGAGGTCCGATTAACGCACATAACATTTGGAGACGCCCGAAATTTAACCACGGAAGATCTCGAGAAATTCAAATGGTCTTAACTTTTCACACGGAGGTCCGATTCAAGTACGTCATATATCGAGACGCTCAAAATTGAACAACGAAATCTCTCGAGAAATTCAAATGGTAATAAGTTATCACACGGAGGTCCGATTCAGGAACATCACATATCGAGACGCTCGAAATTGAACAACGGAAGCTCTTGGGAATTTGAAATTGTCACAACTTTTCACTCGGATGTCCGATTCAGGCACATCAGATATCGAGACGCTCGAAATTAAACAACGGAAGCTCTCGAGAAATTAAAATTGACATAACTTTCCACTCGGAGGTCCGATTCAAGCACATCATATATGGAGACGCCCGAAATTGAACCACGGAAGATCTCGAGAAATTCAAATGGTCATAACTTTTCACACGGAGGTCCAATTCAAGCACATCAGATATCGAGACGCTCGAAATTGAACAACGGAAGCTCTAGAGAAATTTAAATGATCATAAATTTTCACTCGGATGTCCGATTCAGGCGCATGATATATCGAGACGCTCGATATTGACAAACGAATCTCTCGAGTATTCAAATTTTCATAAGTTATCA
>NW_024464858.1:13741-14800 GCF_000004515.6 Glycine max
CACGGAGGTCCGATTCAAGTACGTCATATATCGAGACGCTCGAAATTGAACAACGAAAAGCTCTCGAGAAATTCAAATGGTCATAAGTTTATCACACGGAGGTCCGATTCAGGAACATCACATATCGAGACGCTCGAAATTGAACAACGGAAGCTCTCGAGAAATTGAAATTGTCATAACTTTTCACTCGGATATCCGATTCAGGCACATCAGATATCGAGACGCTCGAAATTAAAAAACGGAACCTCTCGAGAAATTCAAATTGTTATAACTTTGCACATGGAGGTCCGATTCAAGCACATCACATATGGAGACGCCCGAAATTGAACCACGGAAGATCTCGAGAAATTCAAATGGTCATAACTTTTCACACGGAGGTCCAATTCAAGCACATCAGATATCGAGACGCTCGAAATTGAACAACGAAATCTCTCGAGAAATTCAAATGGTCATAAATTATCACACGGAGGTCCGATTCAGGTACATCATATATCGAGACGCTCGAAATTGAACAATGGAAGCTCTCGAGAAATTCAAATGGTCATAAATTATCACACGGAGGTCCGATTCAGGCGCATCATATATCGAGACGCTCGAAATTGAACAATGGAAGCTCTCGACAATTTATAATTTTCATAACTTTTCACTCGGATGTCCGATTCAGGCACATCAGATATCGAGACGCTCGAAATTAAAAAACGGAACCTCTCGAGAAATTCAAATGGTCATAACTTTTCACACGGAGGTCCGATTAACGCACATAACATATGGAGACGCCCGAAATTTAACCACGGAAGATCTCGAGAAATTCAGATGGTCTTAACTTTACACAAGGAGGTCCGATTCAAGTACGTCATATATCGAGACGCTCGATATTGAACAACGAAATCTCTCGAGAAATTCAAATGGTCATAAGTTATCACACGGAGGTCCGATTCAGGAACATCACATATCGAGACGCTCGAAATTGAACAACGGAAGCTCTCGGGAATTTGAAATTGTCACAACTTTACACTCGGATGTCCGATTCAGGCACATCAGATATCGAGACGCTCGAAA
>NW_024464859.1:0-1404 GCF_000004515.6 Glycine max
GTTGATTAACCCAAAACATATTTTTGGTCAGCCAACTTTACAAGGATTGGGCCATTATTTAGACAAACTAAACACTCTAAAATTGAGACAAAGTGGTGTCATTTAGTCCTCCTCCATTTGGGCCATGATACAACTCACAACCTTGGACTTTTCTCCTTGAAACTTGGGCTTGTATTCAAATAGTATGGACAGCACTTGTTGAAGAGCTTCCTTGGCTTTCCTTGCTCTAGCCCTTGTCATAGGTCCTCCAAGTCCTTCAAGTGGATCCTTGCCCTTGCTCTTGAACATGTCCTCATCATTCTCTCCCTCTTGAGAAGGATTTGTCCTCAAATCGGATTCTCCATCTGCATCAAAAAGAGATAAATCAGAGACATTGAAGGTGGAACTAACATTATACTCACCGGGCAGCTCAACTTTGTAAGCATTGTCATTGATTCTTTCAAGCACTTGAAATGGTCCATCTCCCCTTGGTTGAAGCTTTGATTTCCTTTGTTCCGGAAACCTTTCTTTTCTCATGTGCACCCAAACCCAATCTCCGGGTTCGAAGACAACCTTCTTTCTCCCTTTGTTGGCTTGTTTAGCATAGCTTTTATTTTTCCTCTCAATTTGATCTTTGACTCTCTCATGAAGCTTCTTCACATAGTCCGCCTTTGCTTGACCTTCTTAATGCTTAAAAACAGAAACATTAGGCATAGGCAAAAGATCAAGAGGAGTTAGTGGGTTAAAACCATAAACAACTTCAAAAGGAGAACAATTAGTGGTGCTATGAACAGCTCTATTGTAAGAAAATTCAACATGGGGTAAACAAGCTTCCCAAGTTTTTAAGTTCTTCCTCAAAACTGTCCTAAGCAAAGTTCCCAAAGTCCTATTAACAACTTCCGTTTGCCCATCGGTTTGTGGGTGACAAGTGGTTGAAAATAACAATTTAGTGCCCAACTTGCTCCACAAAGTCCTCCAAAAATGGCTTAGGAACTTAGAGTCCCTATCACTAACAATGCTCCTTGGCAAACCATGGAGTCTCACAATCTCCTTGAAAAACAAATCAGCCACATGGGAAGCATCATCAATTTTTTTACATGGAATAAAATGAGCCATTTTAGAAAACCTATCAACAACCACAAAAATGGAATCTCTACCATTGCTTGTTTTTGGCAGCCCCAAAACAAAATCCATGGATAAATCAATCCAAGGATACTCCGGAATTGGCAATGGAGTATACAATACATGAGGCTTTACCTTAGACTTTGCCTTTTTACATACAATGCAATGTTCACAAAATTTCTGCACATCCTTTTTCATATGAGGCCAATAAAAATGTTCTTGTAATGTTTCTAGAGTCTTTTGGACCCCAAAATGCCCCATTAAACCTCTTCATGTGCTTCACAAACAAGCAAATTTCTAGTA
>NW_024464859.1:1504-5627 GCF_000004515.6 Glycine max
CAAGAAAAAAAGGGCGAATCAGATGGGCGTTGAAAGAAGCTCATGTTATAGAAACCATTTCTGAAAAATTGCGAGATTGTAAAAATTCTCCAAAAGTTTCATCATTTTCATACATATATTATGCGCCTGAATCGGACATCAGAGTGAAAAGTTATGACCATTTGAATTTCACGAGAGCTTCCGTTTTTCAATTTCAAGCATCTCGATATATTATGCGCCTGAATCGGACATCTGAGTGAAAAGTTATGACCATTTGAATTTCTCGAGAGCTTTCGTTTTTCAATTTCGAGCATCTCGATATATTATTTCCCGGAATCTGACATCCGTGTGAAAAGTTATGACCATTTGAATTTCTCGAGAGCTTCCGTTGTTCAATTTCAAGCATCTCGATATATTATTTCCCGGAATCGGACATTCGTGTGAAAAGTTATGACCATTTGAATTTCTCGAGAGCTTCCGTTGTTCAATTTCGAGCATCTCGATATATTATTTCCCGGAATCGGACATCCGTGTGGAAAGTTATGACCATTTGAATTTCTCTAGTGATTCCATTGTTCAATTTCGAGCGTCTCGATATACTATGCGCCTAAATTGGACATACGAGTCAAAAGTTATGATCATTTGAAGTTCTCGAGAGCTTCCGTTGTTCAATTTCGAGCGTCTCGATATATTATTCGCCTGAATCGGACATCCGAGTGAAAAGTTATGACAATTTGAATTTCTCAAGAGCTTCAGTTGCCCAATTTCGAGCGTCTCGATATATTATGCGCCTGAATCGGACATCCGAGTGACAAGTAATGACCATTTGAATTTCTCGAGAGGTTCTGTTGCCCAATTTCGAGCGTCTCAATATATTATGCGCCTGAATCGAACATCCGTGTGAAAAGTTATGACCCTTGGAATTTCTCTAGAGCTCTCTTGCCCAATTTCGAGCGTCTCGATATATTATGCGCCTGAATCGGACATCCGAGTGACAATTTATGACCATTTAAACTTCTCGAGAGCTTCTATTGTTCAATTGGGAGCTTCTCAATATATTATGTCCCTGAATCGAACATCAGAGTGAAAAGTTATGACCATTTGAATTTCTCGAGAGCTTCCGTTGTTCAATTTCAAGCGTCTCGACATATTATTTCCCGGAATCGGACATCCGTGTGAAAAGTTATGACCCTTTGAATTTCTCTAGAGCTTTCTTGCCCAATTTCGAGCGTCTCGATATATTATGCGCCTGAATCGGACATCCGAGTGACAATTTATGACCATTTGAATTTCTCGAGAGGTTCTGTTGCCCAATTTCGAGCCTCTCAATATATTATGCGCCTGAATCGGACATCCGAGTGAAAAGTTATAGGACCATCTGTGAACTTCTCGAGAGCTTCCGTTGTTCAATTTGGAGCGTCTCGATGTATTATTCGCTGAATCGAACATCCGAGTGAAAAGTTATGACAATTTGAATTTCTCGAGAGCTTCTGTTGCCAAATTTCGAGCGTCTCGATATATTATGCGCCTGAATCGGAAATCTGAGTGAAAAGTTATGACCATTTGAATTTCTCGAGAGCTTCCGTTGTTCAATTTCGAGAGTCTCGATATATTAATTCCGGGAATCGGACATCCGTGTGAAAAGTTATGACCCTTTGAATTTCTCTAGAGCTTTCTTGCCCAATTTCGAGCGTCTCGATATATTATGCGCCTGAATCGGACATCCGAGTGACAATTTATGACCATTTAAACTTCTCGAGAGCTTCTATTGTTCAATTGGGAGCTTCTCAATATATTATGTCCCTGAATCGAACATCAGAGTGAAAAGTTATGACCATTTGAATTTCTCGAGAGCTTCCGTTGTTCAATTTCAAGCGTCTCGACATATTATTTCCCGGAATCGGACATCCGTGTGAAAAGTTATGACCCTTTGAATTTCTCTAGAGCTTTCTTGCCCAATTTCGAGCGTCTCGATATATTATGCGCCTGAATCGGACATCCGAGTGACAATTTATGACCATTTGAATTTCTCGAGAGGTTCTGTTGCCCAATTTCGAGCCTCTCAATATATTATGCGCCTGAATCGAACATCAGAGTGAAAAGTTATAACAATTTGAATTTCTCGAGAGCTTCCGTTGTTCAATTTCAAGCGTCTCGATATATTATTTCCCGGAATCGGACATCCGTGTGAAACGTTATGACCCTTTGAATTTCTCGAGAGCTTCTGTTGCCCAATTTCGAGTGTCTCGATATATTATGCGCCTAAATCGGATACCTGAGTGAAAACTTATGACCATTTGAATTTCTCGACAGCTTCCGTTGTTCACTTTCGAGTGTCTCGATATATTATTCGTTAGTTTCGGACATCCGAGTGAAAAGTTATGGCAATTTGAATTTCTCGAGAGCTTTTGTTACCCAATTTCAAGCGTCTCAATATATTATTCGCCTGAATCGGACATCCGAGTGAAAAGTTATGACCATTCGAATTTCTCGAGAGGTTCTGTTGCCCAATTTCGAGCGTCTCAATATATTATGCGCCTGAATCGGACATCCGAGTGAAAAGTTATGACCATTTGAATTTCTATAGAGATTCCGTTGTTCAATTTCGAGCATCTCAATATATTATGCGCCTGAATCGGACATCCGAGTGACAAGTTATGACAATTTGAATTTCTCGAGAGCTTCCGTTGTTCAATTTCGAGCATCTCGATATATTATTTCCTGGAATCTGACATCCGTGTGAAAAGTTATGACCATTTAAATTTCTTGAGGGCTTCCATTGTTCAATTTCGAGCATCTCGATATATTATTTCTCGGAATCGGACATTCGAGTGAAAAGTTATGACCATTTGAATTTCTCGTGAGCTTCCGTTGTTCAATTTCGAGCGTCTCGATATATTATTTCCCGAAATCGGACATCCGTGTGAAAAGTTATGACCATTTGAATTTCTCTAGAGATTCCGTTGTTCAATTTCGAGTGTCTCGATATACTATGCGCCTAAATTCGACATCCGAGTCAAAAGTTATGACCATTTAAACTTCTCGAGAGATTCCGTTGTTCAATTTGGAGCTTCTCAATATATTATGCCCTTGAATCGGACATCTGAGTGAAAAGTTATGACCATTTGAATTTCTCTAGAGATTCTGTTGTTCAATTTCGAGCGTCTCGATATACCTTGCGCCTAAATTCGACACCTAGTCAAAATTTATGATCATTTGAACTTCTCGAGAGGTCCTGTTATTCAATTTTGAGCGTCTCGATATATTATGAGCCTGAATCGGACATCTGAGTGAAAAGTTATGACCATTTGAATTTCACGAGAGCTTCTGTTTTTCAATTTCGGGCATCTCGATATATTATGTCCCGGAATCTGACATCCGTGTGAAACGTTATGACCATTTCAATTTCTAGTGAGCTTCCATTGTTTAATGTCGAGCATCCCGATATATTATGCGCCTAAATCGGACATCCGTGTGGAAAGTAATGACCATTTGAATTTCTCTAGTGATTCCGTTGTTCAATTTCGACCGTCTCGATATACTATGCGCCTAAATTGGACATCTGAGTCAAAAGTTATGATCATTTGAAGTTCTCGAGAGCTTCCGTTGTTCAATTTCGAGCGTCTCGATATATTATTCACCTGAATCGGACATCCGAGTGAAAAGTTATGACAATTTGAATTTCTCGAGAGCATCTGTTGCTCAATTTCGAGCATCTCGATATATTATTCGCCTGAATCGGACATCCGAGTGAAAAGTTACGACCCTTTGAATTTCTCGAGAGCTTTTCTTGCCCAATTTCGAGCGTCTCGATATATTATGCGCCTGAATCGGACATCCGAGTGAAAAGTTTTGACCATTTGAATTTCTCGAGAGCTTCCGTTGTTCAATTTCGAGCGTCTCAATATATTATTTCCCGGAATCGTACATCCGTGTGAAAAGTTATGACCATTTGAATTTCTATAGTGATTTCGTTGTTCAATTTCGAGCGTCTCGATATATTATGCGCCTAAATTGGACATCCGAGTCAAAAGTTATGACCATTTGAACTTCTCGAGAGCTTCCGTTGTTCAATCTCGAGCGTCTCCACATATTATACGGCTGAATTGGACATCCGAGTCAAAAGTTATGACCATTTGATTTT
>NW_024464859.1:8012-8833 GCF_000004515.6 Glycine max
AATTTCCAGCATCTCGATATATTATGCGCTGAATCGGACATCTGAGTTTAAAGTTATGACCATTGAATTTTCGATAGCTCCGTTGTTCAATTTCGAGCATCTCGATATACTATTTCCGGGAATCGGACATTCGTGTGAAAAGTTATGACCAGTCGAATTTCTCAAGAGCTTCTGTTTTCGATAGCTTCCGTTGTTCAATTTCGAGCTTCCGTTGTTCAATTTCGAGTGTCTTGATATATTATGCGCCTGAATCGGATACCTGATTGAAAAGTTATGACCATTTTAATTTCTCGAGAGCTTTAGTTGTTCACTTTCGAGCGTCTCGATATATTATTCACTAGATTCGGACATCGGAGTGAAAAGTTATGACAATTTGAATTTCTCGAGAGCTTTTGTTACCCAATTTCAAGCTTCACGATATATTATTCGCCTGAATCGGACATCCAGGTGAAAAGTTATGACCATTTGAATTTCTCTAGAGATTCTGTTGTTCAATTTCGAGTGTCTCGATATACTATGCGCCTGAATCGGACATCCGAGTGAAACGTTATGGCCATTTGAATTTCTCGAGAGCTTCCGTTGTTCAATTTCGAGCATCTCGATATATTATTTCCCGGAATCGGACATCCGTGTGAAAAGTTATGACCATTTGAATTTCTCTAGAGATTTCGTTGTTCAATTTCGAGTGTCTCGATATACTATGCGCCTAAATTGGACATCCGAGTCAAAAGTTATGACCATTTGCACTTCTCGAGAGCTTCCGTTGTTCAATTTCGAGCATCTCGATATATTATTTCCCGGAATCGGACATTCGTGTTAAA
>NW_024464859.1:9017-9799 GCF_000004515.6 Glycine max
AGTTATGACAATTTGAATTTCTCGAGAGCTTCTGTTGCCAAATTTCGAGCGTCTCGATATATTATGCGCCTGAATTGGACATCTGAGTGAAAAGTCAAGACAATATGAATTTCTCGAGAGCTTCTATTGTTCAAGTTCGAGTGTCTCGATATATTATGTGCCTGTATCGGATCCCTGAGTGAAAACTTATGACCATTTGAATTTCTCGAGAGCTTCCATTGTTCACTTTTGAGCGTCTCGATATATTATTCACCAGATTCGGACATCCGAGTCAAAAGTTATGACAATTTTGAATTTCTTGAGAGCTTCTGTTGCCAAATTTCGAGCGTCTCGATATATTATGCGCCTGAATCGGACATCCGAGTGAAAAGTAATGACCATTTGAACTTCTCGAGAGCTTCCGTTGTTCAATTTTTAGCGTCTCGATATATTATGCGCCTGAATCGGACATCTGAGTGAAAAGTTATGACCATTTCAATTTCTCGAGAGCTTCTGTTTTTCAATTTCGAGCATCTCGATATATTATTTCCCGGAATCTGACATCCGTGTGAAAAGTTATGAGCATTTAAATTTCTTGAGAGCTTCCATTGTTCAATGCCGAGCGTCCCGATATATTATGCGCCTAAATCGGACATCCGAGTGAAAAGTTTATGACCCTTTGAATTTCTCGAGAGCTTCTGTTTTCCAATTTCGAGCGTCTCGATATATTATGCGCCTGAATCGGACATCCGAGTGAAAAGTTATGACCCTTTGAATTTCTCGAGAGCTTCCGTTGTTCACTT
>NW_024464859.1:10137-11435 GCF_000004515.6 Glycine max
GAATTTCTCGAGAGCTTCGGTTGCCCAATTTCGAGCGTCTAAATATATTATGCGCCTGAATCGGACACCAGAGTGAAAAGTTATGACCATTTGAATTTCTCGAGAGCTTCCGTTGTTCAATTTCGAGGGTCTCGATATATTATTAGCCTGAATCGGACATCAGAGTGAAAGTTATGACCATTTGAATTTCACGAGAGCTTCCGTTTTTCAATTTTCGAGCATCTCGATATATTATTTCCCGGAATCTGACATCCGTGTGAAACATTATGACCATTTCAATTTCTTGAGAGTTTCCATTGTTCAATGTCGAGCGTCCCGATATATTATGCGCTTAAATCGGACATCCGAGTGAAATGTCATGAAAATATGAATTTCTCGAGAGATTCTGTTTTTACATTTCGAGTGTCTCGATATATTATGCGCCTAAATCGGATACCTGAGTGAAAACTTATGACCATTTGAATTTCTCGAGAGCTTCCGTTGTTCACTTTCGAGCGTCTCGATATATTACTCACCAGATTCGGACATCCGAGTGAAAAGTTATGACAATTTGAATTTCTCGAGAGCTTTTGTTACCCAATTTCAAGCGTCTCGATATATTATTCGCCTGAATCGGACATCCGAGTGAAAAGTTATGACCCTTTGAATTTCTCGAGAGCTTCTGTTGCCCAATTTCGAGCGTCTCAATATATTATGCGCTTGAAGCGGACACCAGAGTTAAAATTTATGACCATTTGAATTTCTCGAGAGCTTCCGTTGTTCAATTTCGAGGGTCTCGATATATTATTTCCCGGAATCGGACATCCGTGTGAAAAGTTATGACCCTTTGACTTTCTCGAGAGCTTCTGTTGCCCAATTTCGAGCGTCTCAATATATTATGCGCCTGAATCGGACATCTAAGGGAAAAGTTATGACCATTTCAACTTCTCGAGAGGTTCCGTTGTTCAATTTTGAGCGTCTCGATATATTATATACCTGAATCTGACATCAGAGTGAAAAGTTATGACCATTTGAATTTCTCGAGAGCTTCCTGTTGGCCAAATTTCGAGCGTCTCGATATATTATATCTCGGAATCAGACATCCGTGTGACCAGTTATGACGCTTTGAATTTCTCGAGAGCTTCTGTTGCCAAATTTCGAGCGTCTCGATATATTATGAGCCTGAATCGGACATCTGAGGGAAAAGTTATGACCATTTGAATTTCTCGAGAGCTTCCGTTGACTCAATTTCCGAGAGTCTCCGATCTATAATATCCAGGAATCGGACATCCGTGTGAAAAGTTATGACCATTTGAATT
>NW_024464859.1:12850-14758 GCF_000004515.6 Glycine max
TCATTATATTATGCCCCATAAATTGGACATGCGAGTCAAAAGTTATGACCATTTGAACTTCTCGAGAGCTTCTGTTGTTCTATTTTGAGTGTTTCAATATATTATGCCCGTGAATGGGACATGTGAGTGAAAAGTCATGACCATTTGAATTTCTATAGAGATTCCGTTGTTCAATTTAGAGTGTCTCGATATACCATGCGCGTAAATGGGACACCGAGTCAAAATTTATGACCATTTGAATTTCTCGAGAGCTTCCGTTGTTCAATTTTTAGCGTCTCGATATATTATGTTCCTGAATCGGACATCTGAGTGAAAAGTTATGCCCATTTGAATTTCTCGAGAGCTTCCGTTTTTCAATTTCGAGCATCTCGATATATTATTTCCGGAATCTGACATCCGTGTGAAAAGTTATGAGCATTTAAATTTCTTGAGAGCTTCCATTGTTAAATGCCGAGCGTCCCGATATATCATGCGCCTAAATCGGACATCCGAGTGAAAAGTTATGACCCTTTGAATTTCTCGAGAGCTTCTGTTGTCCAATTTTGAGCGTCTCGATATATTATGCGCCTGAATCGGACATCCGAGTGAAAAGTTATGGCCATTTGAATTTCTCGAGAGCTTCCGTTGCTCAATTTCGAGCATCTCGATATATTATTTCCCGGAATCAGACATTCGTGTTAAAAGTTATGACCATTTGAATTTCTCTAGAGATTCCGTGGTTCAATTTCGAGCGTCTCGATATGCTATGCGCCTAAATGGGACACCGAGTGAAAAGTTATGACCATTTGAACTTCTCGAGAGCTTCCGTTGTTCAATTTTGAGCGTCTCGATATATTATTCGCCTGAATCGGATATCCGAGTGAAAAGTTATGACAATTTGAATTTCTCGAGAGCTTCTGTTGCCAAATTTCGAGCGTCTCGATATATTATGCGCCTGAATTGGACATCTGAGTGAAAAGTTATGACCATTTGAATTTCTCGAGATCTTCGGTTGGTCAATTTCGAGAGTCTCAATATATTATTTCCCGGAATCGGACATCCGTGTGAAAAGTTATGACCATTTGAATTTCTGGAGAGCTTCCATTGTTCAATTTCGAGCATCTCGATATATATTTCCCGGAATCGGACATTCATGTACCCATATTCGCAGCTGAATTTTTCGATAGCTTCCGTTGTTCAATTTCGAGCATCTCGATATACTATTTCCCGGAATCGGACATTCGTGTGAAAAGTTATGACCAGTTGAATTTCTCAAGAGCTTCTGTTTTCGATAGCTTCCGTTGTTCAATTTCGAGCTTCCGTTGTTCAATTTCGAGTGTCTTGATATATTATGCGCCTGAATCGGATACCTGATTGAAAAGTTATGACCATTTTAATTTCTCGAGAGCTTTAGTTGTTCACTTTCGAGCGTCTCGATATATTATTCACTAGATTCGGACATCGGAGTGAAAAGTTATGACAATTTGAATTTCTCGAGAGCTTTTGTTACCCAATTTCAAGCTTCACGATATATTATTCGCCTGAATCGGACATCCAGGTGAAAAGTTATGACCATTTGAATTTCTCTAGAGATTCTGTTGTTCAATTTCGAGTGTCTCGATATACTATGCGCCTGAATCGGACATCCGAGTGAAACGTTATGGCCATTTGAATTTCTCGAGAGCTTCCGTTGTTCAATTTCGAGCATCTCGATATATTATTTCCCGGAATCGGACATCCGTGTGAAAAGTTATGACCATTTGAATTTCTCTAGAGATTTCGTTGTTCAATTTCGAGTGTCTCGATATACTATGCGCCTAAATTGGACATCCGAGTCCCAAGTTATGACCATTTGCACTTCTCGAGAGCTTCCGTTGTCTTTTCGAGCATCTCGATATATTATTTCCCGGAATCGGACATTCGTGTTGT
>NW_024464860.1:0-14555 GCF_000004515.6 Glycine max
CTCCCCCTTTCTCTTTCTCTCCCTCTTTCTTTTCCTCCATTGAAGCATCCTCTCCAAGCTTCTTATCCAAGGCTCATCTTGGTGGTGAAGCTCCTTCTTCCATGGCTTATTCCCTAGTGGATGGAGCCTCCTCTCACCTCTTCTCCTTTGTCTTCCGCTGCATCTCCATGGTGGAAAATCACCATTAAAGGACCTTATTGAAGCTCAAAGATCCAGCCTCCATAGAAGCCCCACAAGCAAGCTTCCATCACTTAGTGTCTTATATGATTGTGAAGCTGGAAATAAAAGGGAAAAGGTGATCTAAGGATGAATGCTCTCCTATAACCTAAATTTTGCATCCTAGAAAAAACATGAATTGTTTGTAGCCCAGCCTCATTACAAGCCAAGAAAGTCCTTTAGATTCAATTTGTGTGTTAGCGATTGTTGACATGAGATGAAATGCAAAAGTTGAGACTTGTGTTGGTTGTTAATTTGAAGAATTACCTTAAACACTTGTGCTTATGAGAGAAACAGTGACCGTGAGGATTAAGCTTGATGAACCTTCCTTGATACCTGTCTTGCTTGCTAGCTTATTTCATTTGTGCTACTTAATGAACATGTTCATATCTTTGAAATACTGCATATGTTTATGAAGGATTGTTGGTTGAAGTATTGCTAGCCACTTCTGTTCATGCGATTGAATATTTTGGAACAAACACATTTTTGGTTAACCACTATGAATTATGTCACTTAAGGACAAGTAAACTATTCTTTCTTTGCTTGGGGACAAGCAAAACTGTAAATTTGGGGGAGTTTGTTAGTCACTATTCATGAGTTAGTTTTATGTTGAATATTTGCAAGGAAATAATGCCTTACCTCCAATTTATGGTTCTTTTAGTAGGAATTGCAAATATTTTTATGTTTAGTGTGATTTTATAGAGTAGATACTCCCATTTTGTGAATTAATGTTGAAACCACTTCAGTTTCAGGCCAAAAGAAGAGAACTTTCAAGTAGTCGATGACTCGCTCAGCGAGGCAGATCCGCTCGGCAATCCGCTAAGCGAGGCATATAGCTCGCTCAATGGGTTGGGAAACCCTACAAGAGGATCAGTCAGAGATGTGTTTGCTCAGCATGCAGCCAGCCTGCCCAACGAGGTCATTGTCTCTTCTTGCGCTTAGCGCGCCTAGCTTGCTAAGCCAAAATTCACTTACTCTCGCTTAGCAAGCCAGTCTCGCTAAGCGAGCCTTCGGAAGCTGAAAGGTCCAAGAGCCTTTAAAACACTAAAGTTGGCGGAGTTTTAGAGAGGGAGTCGAAAACAGAGCACAAAGAGAAGCTGGAGCGACAAAAGGAGTGCAGTAAAGAGAGCTTAGGTTAGAGGAGTGAAGTTTAGGGTTTAGAGGTTGTAGGAGACATCCTCAACCAGCCTTTGCCATTCTCTTTCACTCAAAACTCATCCTTTCTTGTATTTAGAGCATATTTCTTGTAATGGAAGGCTAAGCCTCTTTGTTGGGGAGTTCTGCTGAAACCTTGATGTAACATTTGTTCACTATCTGTTTAATGTTATTTTTATGTGTTCATTGCTTCTACCTATGCTTATTTATACATGCTTGTGGCTTGATCACCCATTTGTATGTATAGTTAGGATTTTTTGCATTGGGAAATGCTTTAAAGCCTTAGAACTTGGTAAAGCAAGCTAGAAATCTGTATGTCTAGGAATGGAGTGCAGTGATCTAGTTCATATTATGGTGTAGGCTTCATGCAACTCTTTTAGACTAAGTTTGTTGAGGGATCAAGGACAGAGTTTAAAGAGAGTTAGGCTCATTCACTAGAGGGATCTTGGTTTGAGTAATTTCTCAGCATAAGAACACTAGGATAACGTTAGATAGAGAAAAGTACATAACAACATCAAGAGAAATTCAATAGAACGATGATCGAGGCCATACCCGAATCAAATAAACATTAAAAATGCAGTATCTAGGAAGTGATCCTACGTCGTCTCCCAACGAGCAATGGTCAACCAAGCGTTCATAATTGATAGTAATAAAACAGTAACGAATTGGGGGGGGGGGGTTGGTTGTTTTTGTAATTTAATTGGGGGGGGGGGGTTGGTTGTTTTTGTAATTTAAATAGCAAGCAAATTTTAATTAGAAAATAACAAAATTAAAACATGTTGTTTCCCCTTGATTCACAAGCAAGTCTCTTATCCTTGGTTACGAGGATTTATCCCTAACCAGTAACCACTTAAACCTAAATTAAATTACTAAGCGAAAATTAACATAAGGCTGTCATTATGTGATTAAGAAACACATACACCAATTAATCATGAACGAAACTGATCATTAAGCATGAACGTAAATTAAGCGCAGAGACAATTAATCAAGCACTAAGCATGCATGGATTAATAGCAACAAATACAGAGTAATTGGTGAAGAGGAAAAATTGATTAGAATTCAATAGTAATAACAAAACCTCAAAGAGAGTTGTGCTTGATCCTCAAGAGAAAACAACGCTGGAGACTTAGCCTTCCATTAATCACTAGAAACAAAATTGTAGATTGAAGCAGAAACGAAATTGCAGAAAATGAATTTTATTTTACGTGAACAGTGCACATGAACAGTAAAAACTAGAATTCTAAAACCCTAGAATTATTCTCCTCTCCGAAAAAACTAAAAAACTAAAACCCTGGTGCTGTTATATAGGTTCTCAGCCCCAAAGGTTACAAATCTATTTTAAGTCCAAGCCCATAAACGAAATAAAATAAAATCTGGACAAGATAAGATAAGATTGGATGAAATAAAATCTGGACGAAATAAAATCTAGATGAAATAAAATCTGGATAAGATAAGATTTGATAAAATAAAATTGTCTGCTCTCTTCAATTTCAAGCCCAATTCCGGATTCAAGCCCTATTGCTTATGATTCTCCTGAAGTTAAATTAAAAACACAAAATTAGTCAAGTAGGACCAAATGATAAAATTGCATAATTAATTTGACAATTAAGGCTAATCAATAATTAAAATGGTGACAAAAAGGGTTAAGAAATAGGAGAAAATAATGACACATGAAATCCCCCCCACACTTAGCCTTTTGCACTCCTAGGAAAAATTAAAAAGCAAAGCAAGGAACAAATTCAGAGACATTAAAGATAAACAAACAAACACAAAAACAATTACATATTTCTCAATGAATCTCAAGGAATGAAAGGAATGGGTAACATCAAACACATAGAGAGTTAAAGAATCAAGACAGTCATGAAAATCATCCAAGCATCTTAAACATGGCAAGATAGTCAATCAGCTCAAGAATGAAAAGTGATAAAGCCTCATAAGATATGCACTCCATCTATCAAGTGTCTAGGCTACTGTTTACTCTCAGAGCATCCATGAAAACAAACACCACATAGACTTGGCAAGACTCTAAAATTGACAACCACACCATAAACACATGCACATGAGGATCAAAAGGTCTTTTAAGGTTGTAATGGGGCCAAGGATTAGGTAGAGGAAAGTATGAGATAAGTAGCTAAAACCAAAAGGAATAGAGGAGCAATGAGGAATAAGTGGGAACTAAGAAAGAGTAGTAAACCCCAAAACCAAAATTAAAAATTAAGCTTAAAAATTAAACCCAAAACAGAATCAACCAAGTTCTCAAACCAATCCAAGTCTTCAAACCAAGACCTCATTTATTCAACTTCATTCTTTTTTTGTTTTCTTCTTTTTTTCGTTTTTTTTTCTGTTTTTTTTTTTTTGCACGTGAACAATAGCATTTGAATGCATTTGAAAATAAAGCAACAATTAGGCAATATATGTATATACATCAAGGATCTCCAAATCAAACTCTTGGAGCCAAAGCATCCACCTGATCAATCTAGGCTTTGATTCAGCCTTCTTCAATAGGTACTTCAGAGCTGCATGGTCAGTATAAACAATAACACGAGTACCAAGTAAATATGAACGAAATTTCCCAAGAGCAAAAACTATTGCTAATAGCTCCTTCTCTATGGTAGTGTAATTTGCTTGGGCAGCATCCAAAGTTCTGGAAGCGTAGTAGATTACCCGAGGCTGCTTGTCAATCTTTTGAGCAAGGACATCCCCCAATGCATAATTGGATGCATTGCACATTAGCTCAAATGGGGTTGTCCAATCAGGTGCCTGAATGATAGGGATGGTAGTCACCGCACGCTTGAGGCAATCAAAAGCCTCTTTGCACCGGTCATCAAAATCAAACTCCACCTCCTTTTGTAGCAGATTGGATAGTGGAAGGGCCACTTTGCTAAAATCTTTGATAAAACGCCTATAAAACCCTACATGACCAAGAAAAGAACAAACCTCTTGCATGCAAGAGGGGTAAGGAAATTGTGAAATAACATCTATTTTTGCAGGGTCTACCTCTATGCCCCTACTGGAAATGATATGCCCTAAAACTATACCTTGTTCTACCATGAAGTGACATTTTTCAAAATTCAGTACAAGGTTAGTTTCAATGCATCTACTAAGAACTCTATCCAGACTATCCAAACATGTATCAAAAGAGGATCCATAAACAGTAAAATCATCCATAAACACCTCTATGCAACTCTCTAAAAAGTCACTGAAAATGCTAAGCATACACCGCTGGAAGGTACCAGGGGCATTGCATAGGTCAAAAGGCATCCTCCTATAGGAAAAAGTGCCAAAGGGACAGGTGAATGTGGTCTTTTCTTGATCATCATGAGCAATATGAATTTGTAAATAACCAGAAAAACCATCAAGAAAACAGTAATGAGACTTACCTGCCAAGTGCTCAAGCATTTGATCAATGAATGGCAGGGGAAAATAATCTTTTCTGGTTACCTGGTTCAGCCTCCTATAATCAATGCAGACTCGCCAACTGTTCTGCACTCTTGTAGGGATAAGCTCATCCATTTCATTCTTAATTACTGTGAGACATGTCTTCTTAGGAACCACTTGGACCAGACTCACCCACTGGCTGTCAGAAATGGGGTAGATGATTCCAGCTTGTAAGAGCTTGGTCACCTCCTTTTTCACCACATCCAGAATGACAGGGTTGAGTCACCGTTGTGGCTGCCTCACTGGCTTAGCTCCATCCTTTAAAAGTATCCTATGCATGCAGGTAGATGGGCTGATACCAGGAATGTCCGCTAAAGTCCATCCAATGGCTTTCTTGTGCTTCTTGAGAACTAGCAACAACTTCTCCTCTTGCTCAGCAGCAAGGGAGGCAGAGATGATCACTGGATATTTTTCCTTGTCCTCCAAGTAAGCATATTTAAGGGTTACTGGTGTAGAAGCAAGCTTCATGATGATGAATCAAGTAGTTTTGAAGATGACAAAAAGCCCAAAATAATGATTTCAAGATTGAGTCAACAAGATCAAGATCAAGATTAATTTCAAGATTCATTAGAAGAAATGAAGAAGATTCAAGATTCAAGAGAAGTTGATTTCAAGATTCAAGAAAATACATAAAAAAGAATCAAGATTCAAGAGAAGATGAATTTAAGATTCAAGAGAAGAAATCAAGAAGCAACAAGTCAAGACTTCACAAGGGAAGTATTGAAAAGGATTTTTCAAAAACCAAACATAGCACAATTTTGTTTTACAAAAGAGTTTTCTCAAATTTTTCTAAGTTACCAGAGTATTTACTCTCTTGTATTCGATTACCAATTTCCTGTAATCAATTACCAGTGATAAAATTTGATTTCAAAAAGTTTTTAACCAAATTTGCAACGTTCCAAATGATTTTTAAATGGTGTAATCGATTACAATATATTGGTAATCGATTACTAGTGTATCTGAACGTTGAAATTCAAATTCAATTGAGAAGAGTCACATCTTTTCATAAAATGCCTTGTGTAATCAATTACATGATTATGGTAATCGATTACCAGTGACAAGTTTTGAATAAAAGGTCAAGAGATGTAACTCTTGACATGATTTTCTCAAGGTTATAACTCTTCCAATGGTTTTCTTGACCAGGCATGAAGAGTCTATAAAAGCAAGACCTTGACTTGCATTCAGAATAATTTCTTGAACAACTTTTGAGAAACCTTTAAACCTTTACAACCTTTACGATTCTTTAAGAATTCTTTCCTACTCATCTTTCTTCTTCTTCCTTTGGCAAAAAGCTTTCTAAGTTTTCTGTTTTCCAAACCTTGTTCTTCTGCAAGTGAAAATTCTGCCGAAAACAAAAGTGTGCTATATCTTTTCATTATCCTCTCCCTTTGCCAAAAAGAATTCAACAAGGATTAATCGCCTGAATTCTTTTTGTGTCTCTCTTCTCCCTTTTAAAAGAATAGAAGGACTAACCACCTGAATTCTTTTGTGTCTCCCTTCTCCCTTTCCAAGAGAATTCAAAGGACTAACCGCCTGAGAATTCTTTTATTTCTTCCCTTTCCCTTAAACAAAAGATTTCAAAGGACTAATCGCCTGAGATATCTTTTGTTTCCCCTTACAAAGATTCAAAGGACTAACCGCCTGAGAATTCTTTGTCTTAACACATTGGAGGGTACATCCTTTGTGGTACAAGTAGAGGGTACATCTACTTGGGTTGTTGTAACTGAGAATAAGAGAGGGTACATCTCTTGTGGATCAGTTCAAGTGGAGGGTACATCCACTTGGTTGTTCAAAGAGAAAAAGGGAGGATACATCCCTTGTGGATCTTTGCTTGTAAAGGATTTTACAAGGTTGAAAGAAATCTCAAGAACTGGTGGTTGCTTGGGGACTGGATGTAGGCACGGGTTGTTGCAGAACCAGTATAAAATTCTTGTGTTTGTCTTCTTCTTCCCTACACTTTTTAATTTCCACTGTGTACTTTACTTTTACGCTTTATTTTTTTAAGTTACATAACTTAGTAGTGAAGCCTAATTGAATCTAGTAACATTAAGAAGGATAGGTTTTAATTAGTCAAGGTACATTAATAATTAATTCAACCCCCCCCCTTCTTAATTATTTTGAGGCCACTTGATCCAACAGCTGGTAAGGGCTTCAACTCCGGTGTGGCTGGTGGCTGAATAGTGGGAGGAACCAAGGTAGGAGAAGAAGAAGGTTCCTCAGCCTGTACCTCATAAAGCAAGTCAGAAGTATATGTACTTCCTGAAACATGGTTAGTGCATTCTGACTCTAATAAATCAACATCAAGAGGTACAACACCCATAAATTCAGAACCAGACTCAAATTCAAATTCACTCTCAGCATAAAAATCAGATACATGATCAAATTCAAACTCAGATTCAGATTCAATGCATAAGGAGTGACAAGTATACAGATCAGATAAAAATGGATGTTTCCTACCATGAAGAACAGAATCAAAATCAAACATATAATCATCAACAATCTTATCAATTATCTCAGCATGAAAAACAGAATGATCCTCAGATGGATGTTTCATGGCATCAAGAATGTTAAAATGAACAACAATATCACCAAATTCCATAGACAATGTACCTGCATAAACATCTATCTTGGTTTGGGATATTTTCATAAATGGCCTGCCTAAAATAATTGGAACTGAACCATAGGAAAATCCCTCTTCCATATTAAGAACATAAAATCAACAGGAAAAATAAGTTCACCAACCCGAACCAGCACATCCTCTATGAACCTGCGGGGTAAGCAACACTTCTATTTGCCAAATGAATCGCCACATCTGTAGATTGCAAAGGTCCAAGAGATAAAGAATTGAAAATGGACAGAGGCATGACACTAACTGATGCTCCTAGATCTAGCATGGCATTCCCAAATTTACTGTTCCCAATAATGCAAGGTATATAGAAAGTACCTAGGTCCTTACATTTCTCAGGAATGTGAGGAACAAATTTACCTATCAATACTGACACATTTCTGCCCATGCTAATCCTTTCATTGCCTTTGAGCTTCCTTTTGTGGGTGCATAACTCCTTTAGAAACTTGGCATATCTTGGAATCTGCTTGATGGCATCTAGCAGAGGTATGTTCACCTCTAATTTCCTAAAGGTCTTCAAGATCTCCTTTTCCACTTCTTCCATCTTTTTGTTTGGAATTTCTCTAGGTGGGAATGGAAGAGGGATAGGAGGGTGCTGCAAGTCAGAATTACTAGAAAAAGGTCCACCTACATGAAAATTTATGTTAGGAAGCTTTCTCTTTTGTGCAACTATCTCATCCTCTTTTTCAAGTGTACAATGAAGCTTGACAAGTTCAGGTGCAGGTGCTGCTACTGGTGGAGGCACTTCAATTTGGTTGCCAGACCTCAAGATGATGGCACTCGCATTTTTCGGATTCTGCATAGTTTTTGAAAGCAATTTGTTAGAATTTTGGGACTGAGCTTGGTTCAACTGAGTAGCCATCTGCCCCATCTGATTTGTCAGACTCTGAATGGAGGCTCTTGTCTCTTGCTGAAATTGCATATTCTGGATGGTCATTTGCCTCACTAACTCTTCTAAGGAAGGTTGAGGAAGGGCCTCAGTTGCTTGTTGTCTTTGTTGTTGTTGTTGTTGTTGTATTGGAGGAGGAACATATGGCTTGCTTGGACTAGCAGCATTCTAGAAAGGAGGGACAGGCTATTGTTGTTGTGGAGGACTTGCCCATCTCAGATTTGGATGATTTCTCCAACCTGGATTGTATCTGTTGCTTGAAAGATCATAATTATTCTACTGTTGTTGGTTTTGCTACTGAGGGGGTCTATTGTAAATGTTTGCAGCATAAGCTTCAGGTTGCTCATTGACTCCAAATTGCTACAAAGAAGAACAAAGATCTATATGGTGATCTGCAGAAGAACATAGACCACAGACTCTTGCAACAGGTGCAGATTTTTTATTCATGGCAAGCTGAGTTACTAGGTTGACCAAGGCATCAAGTTTTCCCTCAAGCTTTTTATTTTCAGCAGATGAAGATGAATTCGTGGCCACCTCATTGACTTCTCTAAGGACAATAGCATCATTTCTTGCACTAAATTATTGGGAGTTGGAAGCCATCTTCTCAATCAAATTCCTAGCCTCAGCAGGGGTCATATCACCAAGGGCTCCACCATTGGCAGCATCAATCATACTCCTCTCCATGTTGCTAAGTCCCTCATAGAAATATTAAAGAAGGAGTTGCTCAGAAATCTGGTGGTGAGGACAGCTTGCGCATAATTTCTTGAATCTTTCCCAGTACTCATACAAGCTCTCTCCATTAAGTTGCCTAATGCCTGAAATGTCTTTTCTGATGGCAGTGGTCCTAGATGCAGGGATGAATTTCTCCAAGAACGCCCTCTTAAGGTCATCCCAGCTGAAAATGGACCTGGGATCAAGGTAGTACAACCAATCTTTTGCCACTCCCTCTAGAGAATGAGGAAAATCCTTTAGAAAGATATGATCTTCCTGGACATCAAGGGGCTTCATGGTGGAACAAACAATATGGAACTCCTTAAGATGCTTATGAGGATCTTCACCTGCAAGACCATGAAACTTGGGCAGCAAATGTATTAGTCCAGTCTTGAGAACATATGGAACACCCTCATCAGGATATTGAATGCACAAGCTTTCATAAGTGAAATCAGGTGCAACCATCTCCCTAAGATTCCTCTCACGAGGTGGAGGTTGAGTCATGTTCTCAGTATGAAAATTAGTAGTTGAATGCTCAAAATAAGAATATTCAGAATCACCAGCAACAGAATACTCATAATGCACAAAATGCTCACAATGCTCAAAATGCACAGAATGATCAGGATGCACACTATTCCTAACTAATATATGAAAGGTTCTATCTATTTCAGAATCAAAGGGTTGTAAATCACCTGGATTGCCCCTAGTCATGCACTATATGCAGCAAATCATGTGTTTCTCAAGCAAGCACTAGGGGAGGGTTAAAACTACAACTATAGTCAAACGATATCCAAATGAGCTGAAATTTTGTGAGCAACACCCTAAAATCATGAAAAGATTTCACAAAAAATTTCAAAAAAAAATTCAAATTCTAACTATGAAAACAACCTAAGAAAAGTTTAGAAAAATAAGAAAAAATACTTGAAAAATAAAAAATAAAAAAACTTAGTAAACGGCTAATTTTTCAAGTTTAAAATAGAGGTCAATTTCCACGGCATGGAAAATTTTCTTCTACCCCAAATGCATATATAATAATAGTCATTCTGATACCCAGAGCAAAAGTTATGGCCGTTTTAAGTTTTGCTAAAAACAGGTTCACAAATTTTTTGTCTCTCTCAAATTCAGCCACACCAAGTGCTCTTGGTATTTTTCACACAAAATATGGACCAAAAGAAACTGCCACACAAAAAATCAGCCAAAAATAAAAACTCTAACTATCAAAACAAAAATTTCCAATTAAATTGCAAAATCAGTCGCTAGTTCAGTCACTAATCACTATTCACAGCATTACACAAAACTGAAACAGGGAAGCGCTAAACAGGGGACGAGACTGAAATGCAAAATAGAACACTACAAGGACAAAGTTTGTTGAGGGATCAAGGACAAAGTTTGTTGAGGGATCAAGGACAAAGTTTAAAGAGAGTTAGGCTCATTCACTAGAGGGATCTTAGTTTGAGGAATTTCTCAGCATAAGAACACTAGGATAACGTTAGATAGAGAAAAATACATAACAACATCAAGAGAAATTTAGAAGAACGATGATTGAGGTCGTACCCAAATCAAACAAACATTAAAAATGCAGTATCTAGGAAGTGATCCTAGGTTGTCTCTCAACGAGCAATGGTCAACCAAACGTTCATAACAGATAGTAATAAAACAGTAACGAATGGGGGGGTTGTTTGTTTTTGTAATTTAAACAGCAAGCAAATTTTAATTAGAAAATAACAAAAGTAAAACATGTTGCTTCCCCTTGATTTACAAGCAAGTCTCTTATCCTTGGTTACGAGGATTTATCCCTAACCAGTTCAACCACTTAATCCAACCCTAAATTAAATTACTAAGCGAAAATTAATATAAGGTTGTCATTATGTGATTAAGCAACACATACACCAATTAATCATGAACGAAACTGATCATTAAGCATGAACGTAAATTAAGTACAGAGACAATTAATCAAGCACTAAGCATGCATGGATTAATAGCAACAAATACAGAGTAAATGGTGAAGAGGAAAATCTTATCAGAATTCAATAGTAATAACAAAACCTCAGAGAGTTGTGCTTGATCCTCAAGAGAAAACAACGCTAGAGACTTAGCCTTCCATTAATCAGTAGAAATGAAATTATAGATTGAAGCATAAACGAAATTGTAGAAAATGAATTTTATTTTATTTGAACAGTGCGCATGAACAGTAAAAACTGGAATTCTAAAACCCTAGAATTATTCTCCTCTCCGAAAAAACTAAAAAACTAAAACCCTGGTGCTGTTATATAGGTTCTCAGCCCAAAAGCTTACAAATCTATTTTAAGTCCAAGCCCATAAACGAAATAAAATAAAATCTGGACAAGATAAGATAAGATTGGATGAAATAAAATCTGGATAAGATAAGATTTGATGAAATAAAATTGTCTGCTCTCTTCAAGTCCAAGCCCAATTCCTGATTCAAGCCTAATTGCTTATAATTCTCCTAAAATTAAATTAAAAACACAAAATTAGTCAAGTAGGTCCAAATGATAAAACTGCATAATTAATTTGATAATTAAGGCTAATCAGTAATTAAAATGGTGACAAAAAGGGTTAAGAAATAGGAGAAAATAATGACACATCAAACGACCCAACGCCTTTTTACTGACTGCTTTCACTTCCAAAATTCTAGATCTTTAGTTATATTTAATAGACTTCAGTACAGATTCAACTTGATATTTAATTGCTTTTAAACCATACAAATGTTTGCATACTGGATGTACAGTGTCTGAGTGAAACAAATTCCCTATGGATTCGACACTTGGTCTTACTGTTTTATATACTACTTGTGTGAATCGGTACACTTACCGACCAGCATGAACAAGTTTTTGGCACCATTGTCGGGGAATTTCGTTCTACTTAGATAGTATAATTCAGTTTGGAAACATTTATTCTTTATTCTTTGATTAATTTTTTAATAGATAGTTAGAATTCAATTTTTCTCTTGACTTGGTTAACTGCTATTCTGTTTAGATAGAGAAAAATATATAACAACATCAAGAGACATTCAGTAGAACAACCCAACGCCTTTTTACCTAATTGTTTTCACTTCCAAAATTGTAGATCTTTAGTTATATTTAATAGACTTTAGTACATAATTCAACTTGATATTTACTTGCTTTTAATCCATAAAAATGTTTGCATATTGGATGTACAGTGTCTGAGTGAAACAAATTCCCTGTGGATTCGACACTCAGTCTTACCGTTTTATATACTACTTGTGTGAATCGGTACACTTGCCGACTAGCAAGAACAGTTTCCTTCCTAATAAATTAGCAAATTTAGTTTTAGTATGTATTAATAACAAGTGGGAAATATTTATCATGAAGCAAACACAAAATTTTCTAATTTATTAGGGGCTAAAAATAAGTGTCAAGGACCAAAAATAAAATTGTTATTTTATTAGAGACACATCACAAAACAAAAATTTATTAGAGAACAAATGCAAAATCGGATATTTATTAGGGATCAAAAATATATTTAAGCCTACTTAAAAGTATATTACAAGTAAAGAATGTATAATAATTCAATTTAATAGTACAAATTCATTATAACTTTAAAAAGATTTATTTAATCAATTATCTTTAGCTTTTGATACTAGTCTTCCTTACCCCAGCCACTCTAGGACTTTAGATCCAAATCCACTTAACCTATAAACATCTTCTCAAGGGGAGCTTATTGGTGTTTTTTTTCCTGAATAGGTTATTAGGTATCTATGCTCAAACCAAACCTATTTTAGGATAGAAAACCTCGAAAGAGTAATCAAGGGATTACTTCTTATAAAGGTTGAGAGTAAGCAAGCAAAACTGCTTTGTGCGTCAAGTAGCAATTGCTACATCAGGTTGGAAGCCTAGAGAGACTTTTTAATATAATACTTGAGGTTGTAGAGGCTTGAAGAATATTGGAGGTGAAACTTAGAAAACTTTAGAAAAAATACTTGGAGATGTAGCTCCAAGTAGAGCTTATAGGCCCTTCACAAACTCTGACCTAGATACCCCTTCTTTATGTATAAAAGAAGTGTCAAGTGGAAGGGGAATTAGGTCCAAAGGTGTGAGAGGATTGAACCTATCCAGCATGATATGAAATGTTCCATCTTGCTAAACCTATCCAACACCAAAAAGATAGATTCTACACCCCTCTAGGTCCTAGGAAGCCCAAGGACAAAGTTCATACTAATATCTACCCAGGGTGCAGATGGAATGGGTATGGGTGTGTATAGCATATTAGGCATCACCCTATACTTGGCTTGTAAACAAGCCACACACCTAGCGCAATACCTAAGGACATCTTTTTTCATATGGGACCAAAATAATTTTTCCTTGAGGAAGACAAGAGTCTTATCAATTCTAAAATGCCCCATTAGCCCACCCTCATGGCTCTCTTTGACCAACAACTTTCTAATGGATCCTTGGGGTATACACAGCCTTCCCTCCTTGAACAAATACCCTTTAGAAATGTAGAATCCATCTTGGGCCTTGTGCCCATAGCTAGCATAAATGAGAGAGAATTACTCATATGAAACATACAATTCCCTTATGTTATCAAATCCTAAAATTTGATCTCCAAGAGAAGAAAGCAATGTGTGTCTCCTAGAAAAAACATCTGCAACCACATTGGTCTTTCCCTTTTTGTATTTGATAACATGTGGAAATTGATCTAGGAACTCTACCCATTTTGCATTTCTCTTGTTTAACTTGCATTGCCCTCTAATGTACATAAGTGATTCATGATCACTATGAATAAAAAACTCCTTGGAAACAAGGTAATGCTCCCAAGTTTGGAGGGCTCTAACTAAGGCATAAAGCTCCTTATCATATGTGGGGTAGTTGAGAGCGGCACCATGAAGTTTCTCACTAAAGTAAGCAATAGGGTGTCCACCCTGCAACAACACAGCTCCCACACCTACACTAGAGGCATCACATTCTAGCTCAAAAGTTTTAGAAAAGTCAAGGAGAGCTAGAACGGGTGCCTTGTTGAGCTTTTCTTTAAGCAAAGAAAAGGCTTGCTTTTGTCTCTAACCCCATGTGAATGCCACATTCTTCTTCACTAACTCATTGAGTGGCGAAGCAAGTGTAGAAAAATTAGGAACAAACTTTCTATAGAAACTTGCCAACCCATGGAAGCTCCTAATATCTCCTACGCTTCTCATGGAAACTCTTGGATGACCTTAATTTTCTCAAGGTCCACATGGACCCCATTTTTGCTAACCACAAAACCTAAGAAGACTACACTATCGACACAAAAGGTGCATTTATCTATATTAGCAAAGAGAGTGTGTTTCCTAAGAACCAAAAGAACTTGATGCAATCCTACCCCACAAGGGCATTGGATAGAAGACTCCAAGTAGATTGGTCCAGAGATGCAAGAGAAGGCCTTAGGGTTCTCATGAGCCTAAGAGTAGATTTCGGACCCATCGGCTAAGTATGAGCTCACTTATCTTTGTACATATTAGATTAAGGTTTCATTATTTTTGGGCCTTTGTATTTAGGTCCATCG
>NW_024464861.1:0-5327 GCF_000004515.6 Glycine max
TTTAACATTTTGGGAAAAAAGATAATCACCTAAATTATGTCAATTTAGTCTCTCCTTACGTGATGACAAGTAGAAGAAATTGATGAGAAAGTTTCAACGTATGTGTCCAGGTGGCACTTAACGTGCCACATCACACATTTACTAACGGTGTTAGGAGACTACTAACGACAGAGACTAACGTGATAAACAGAATGTAAAGTCAATGATCATTTTGATATTTTTTAAATCTCAAAAACCAAATTCACAACAAGAATTAATTTGATACTTTACTGTTAATAAAATTGGATCTTATTCAGCTTGCAGTCAATTAGGCTGTATGATGTTTGCTTGCGGCATTATGTTCTGAACAAGACGAAAGGTAGAAAAAAAACAAAGAAAAGGAAAACCATTATTATATAGATCGCAAGTGTCACTATCAGCTAGCATAGGTTACAAGAAAACAGCTGTTTAAAAGTCAGAAAAAGAAAATCTTACGATTCAAATAACTTCGTTGAAAACTATGTAAAAATATTGCAAAATGCATTTTTATTTTTTTTGTCGTAATAGTAGTAGAACGGGATGACACTACTTATACTATCTAATAAAGCGTCAATAACATGTTGGAACTGGCACCAAAGGCCTACCAAGAGAATTACTACGCATTCAAGTATAATTACTTATTCAATTATTTCCAAGGCATCAGGGTTCTCCTGGACGTCAATGTCTTCTTGATAGGAATTGAAATTGCCCTCAACATCTAATTACAATATATCTGGAAGAAGATTTTCAAAACCAAAATTAATAAAATCTTATATTATAAATAAATGACGTTTGAAGAAAAATTAACTAAATTAATTTTATTAACAAATAAAAAATATTAAACGAGATTAATTACAAAAATTCAATAAAAGAGATTTATATTTCACATAATTTGAAAGATAACTTTTAAATAAAATCATATAATAAATTTAATAAATCAATTTTATTAACTTTGAATGTATTATTTTAAAAATTCACTTTACGCCTACGTAAAGCTTGACTGGTGAGTGATGACCATTATATCTCTTTTGCTCCCTAGCTATAAATTAATTGAGTTGGGTCCTTGAATATTCGAAGCAAAGCTACACTACTACACCATCCAAATCAACCTTTCTCCCTTTAACCCATACAATACAAAATACCCGAAAGCCAAACCATGTCTAATGTATCATCATCATCACTTCCGGTTTTCGCCCTGGATGCCAAACCCAACTCGAACATCACTCGACACACTGCAACTTTTCATCCTACCATATGGGGGGATTATTTCCTTTCCTATGATCCTAGTTCTGCGGCAAGTGCATATCCATCTATGTCTAATCTTGCCTTTTAGATTTAGTTTCATTTACTTAATGTCAGATTTACATGTGTTTAACATTTATTTTGGAATAACTTTACTAGTTATGAATCAAATTTTTGGCAAGAAAAATTTCATGATAATATATTTATCATAAGAAATATTCATTTAAATATGTTTTTATTTGTTCCCTTAAATTTAAATTATTTTTTATTTTTGTCCTCCAATTTAAATTACTTTTTAGTTCATTAATTTCAAAACATGCTCTTTAATTTTATTCTCTAAAAAAAAGTAAATTACAATAACATCGTTTGAGGTTTTTTTTTTTTTTAAGATATACATAATATCCCTTGTTTTTTACATCTATACTAAACCCCCTAATTGATTGAAGAACATTACATTGACACTCTTTTCATACTTATATTAACCCTTTAATTGTTTGAAAAACATCATACCGTGCATTCCTGTAAGGGGGTGCTGTAATGATAAAAAATAACAAAGAATTTGTGTAATTTCAAGCGGAGTTACTGTAATTTACTCAAAAAATTAACATCTTTGTCACCCTAAAATCAATATGCATGAGAATATATATTTTTTTTATGGAGAGGAACTAAAAAGTGCTTGAAATTGAGGGACTACAGAAAATAAATTTAAATTTGGAAAACTAAAAGCAAAAGTAACTCAAATTTAAGCTAAATTTTTATATCCTGACTTGATTATTGACTTTTGTCAAAATCAACAAAATATAATTTACACTAGACTTTTTATAACTATTTGCAGGAAGGTGATAGCGACATCAAACAAGTTCAACAATTAAAAGAAGACGTGAGGAAGATGATTGTCTCTCCCATTTATAACAATTTCTCTTTTAAATTAAACTTTATCGACTCGATACAGCGTTTGGGTGTTTCTTAAAATCATATTAGAAAAGTGAGTCATTCCTAAAATTTTAGAAAGATGGAAGAAAAAGATCAAATAGTAAGTTTGCTAATTAATACCATTAACAAGATCAAATAGTAATTATATACCATATTAGGATTCATGTTAATTTTATTCTACCATATTTATGCAGTATGAACAAGAAAGAGGACATGTGGTTTCAAGCCTTGATTGCTATATGAAGCAACATAATACCTCAAGGCAAGATACCATTGAAGAACTACTTAAGTTAGTTGAGAGTGCTTGGAAGGACATTAATGCAGCTTGTCTTAATCCTACTCAAGTACCAATGAAATTTCTTATGCGTGTTGTCAACCTTGCGCGCATGATGGATGTGCTTTACAAAGATGAAGATAGTTATACAAATGCAGGGGGAATAATGAAAGACTACATCAAAATTTTACTAGTTAATAAGATATTTGATTAAGTATCCAAGTTAGAAGTTTATTTTATTTATTATATTGTTGATCTATTTCTTGAATTTATGTAATATTATATGATAATTTCTCTTTAGCTTAATTATCCCATAAATTTTTAAAAAGTTTCAATTAAATATAATTAATCAAAAGAAAAAAAATAAAGCTCCCTATTTTCTGTTAAAAAAATGCATTTTCCCACTCCAAATCCTTCCATCTAAACATAAAGCAATACGATGAGTAAATTAGAGGCTATCATCCTTATAATTAAGTATTTATATATAAAAAAATTCGATATGATTTTTTACACTAATAAAAAAGGCTTAATTACTATTTAATTTCGTCCCATTACTTTTTAAAATTGCTCAATTAAGTCTTATTATTTTCAAAATCCATAGCATTCCCTTCCAGTCCAATTAATGTAACGAGTTTAATTTTAAATTTTTGGCAATTTTCATTTTGCACATACCGATAATTTATAACTGCCACTATTATTTTTAAAAAAAAATTAAAAATATAGTAATTCATCTTTTCCTCCTTCACCATGCACCAGCCAAACGTCCAATTTCCAATGGTCATCTTCAATTTTTTATGTATTTACAGAGAACCTATATTATTGCCACTAAATTTGGATCAATAATTTACACGTTTGCTTCCATCTCAACAATATTCCCCACATCACCAAGCAAGTCTTCTAACTAATTAAGCAGCAAACAAACTCAAATTTTTCAGGGAATATTTGTTTCACAAAATTATCTTACATTTCAAGAAATCATATCTCCAACAATATTACAGACGAGAATGTTATTCTTTGACATATATAAAAATAAATTTCATTAACTTTTAACATTCCTAGAAATATTTTTAAAGTTTTAAAATAATAAATGAAAATAAAAGTAAAAATAAAAATTACAGTGGAGTTAGCCAATAATTACTCACGTATATTCTCATGAAAATAAAAGTATGTAGACATGAAAATGCAATTTTCTTAAAAATAAAAGATATCCATGAATATTTTCTTACAATCTCCTAACGAAACTAGGAATAAACATTCCTATCTTCACATTCGTGGAAATGTAAGATGCTTTCATGAAACAAATGTACTCAGTAAAAAAAATTCATCCACTCGATTTAAAGAAAATTTGAAACGGGGGAAAAAGACATTAGTTCATTCCACCACAACAAGCAAAATGAAAGTAATTAAGTGACCCAAAAATGCTATGTTTGCCTTCTCGACCTCGAACTGGTCCTCCCCACCATTGAACTTGAATGTCTCCGCTGCCTCACACTGCCTCGACCTCAACTCGTACTCCTCGCCGCTGAGGGCTCGACTCAACTTGCGTCATTGTTCTTCTGCATCTCCGTGTCCGCTAACGCGTGTGGATGTTGTGGAACCGGGGTCGTGGTTCGAGATCTTAACTATTTTGTTCTTCGCGATGCTATTGGGGTTCAGCAAGCATGGTGGACTTGCGGCGACGAATACCAAAGCCTCCCACTTTGGGTGAGGGGTGGGGGTTACGTCAAATCCGTGAAGTGGAACACATCTGCAAAGGATTTTTGGCTTCTGTGATTTGGTTTAGGATGTTGGGTTCTATGAAGATAAACAATCCACCACAAGAAGCGGATACATTGGTTCGGTTTTGAGAATAACGGCACTTAATTCAACCTTTTAAAAATAGTGCAATAAAAATAGTAATTAAGCAAATACTATTAATATGATTTTAAGATAATTAAAATAAATTCAATAAATTAATCATATATATATGATGATTTTTTAAAAAATATATATATTTGGAATTCTTCCAAAACTTAAAAACTATTAATTTGATCATCATAAAAATTTTCGTATTAATTTAGTCTCTATAAAAATAAAATATATTTTTTATGGTTCTTAATAGTAATTCCTTTAAATAATTCTCTTATATAATTAACATATTTAATTATTTTTTCTCACTATCTTTTCAAACTAAAATCCTTGATTGTTTCACATTATCTCTTAATCTCAACAAACAAACCAAATAGTAATGAAAAATTATAACGTATGATTTTAATTGTCACAAATAATTTAGTTTATTTGTAATCAAATTAGATGTGTAAGTATAAGTTTATCAATCATGACAAAGTACATTCTCATGTAATTATCAATGAGAATCATAAAAAAAACATATTATCTTTACATAAATCAAATTCATAAAAAAAATTATGAGATTTAAATTATTATTTTAAAATTTTTACAAGAACTTGAAATAAATTTTTAAATATACGTGACGATTGCAAGATAATATAAAATTACTTTATATTTATCAATAGGTAGTGTATTTTCTGATTTCTAAAAACATGAAAAGAGAAAGCCAAAGGGAACTATTCCAATTTCCCCTTCAATTACCCAACTCCATTTGCAAGGCATTTTTTTTTTTATTAGTTTATTTTTAACAAACTAAATTTTTTTTTTTAGGCAAAAGGGTTCTTTAAAATAATATTTAAAAATTAATCAATTTTAAAATCCCAACTATTCCTCAAACATACACTTTATTAAATGACGGCACCCAATAAATGGAAAGAACCGCAGTAACAAAACAAAAAACAGAACCACCATTGAGAAAGGGGTTTTTTTATAAATATTTTCGTGGGAGGGCAAAACCAATTTTTTTTTTAGC
>NW_024464861.1:5427-14410 GCF_000004515.6 Glycine max
CAGTACCAAACAAAACAGACACATGAGATAGTGTTTTTATAATAATTTCGTGAAGCAAAACAATTTTTTTTTAGCTTTAGGTAGCTAGTATTATTTTAAAATATTTATAATGGTTATAGAATGTGGTTTATAGTATATTTCTTTTATAATTATTTTGTAATATGTAATTTTTATTGTAATAATTAATAATAAGTATTAAATAATTTCTTATATTTTCTTTGTTTTATATTCAAGATGCATATTTTTCTTTCATATGCTAAAAAATGATATATCAATATCATTTTTGCTATAAAATAAAAATAATAATAATAATAATAATAATAATAATAATAATAATAAGTCATATATACACAAATTACTATTATGTTATAAAGATTTAATAATATCATTTTATAATAATATTAAATCTAATGGAAAATAATAATTTTGAACTAAAATGTGTTAAATAAAATTTAATAAAAGAATTAAATTCATTTTTAAAAGAATGTAGCATAATAATTATGTAAGTTTAACTAATCAAATTTAAATTATGATAATTGATTAAAACATAAAAAATCATCAAATTGAATCAAATCAAATTGTAAAAAATTAGTTTGATTTAATTTAAATTTTATGTGATATTTAAACTGAATCAAATCAACCATATGTTTAATTCTGATAATTTTTTTTATCTAAAAACTAAATCAGAAACTGCGCCAGAAACACCCTAGTTAACTGACCCCTGAGAAAAAGCTCGTCATAAATAAATGAAGGAAAGCTAGCATGGTCAGAATTTATAACACAAATAATGCAAAAAAAATAAAAATTTACCTAAATGATACAAACCAACAATTATGTAATCCATGATACAAATATTGTTCATAGGTGTGGATCGGTTTCCTCAAAACTGATCTTTCACCGCTCGGTTATTTTATTTTTCTCAAATTTGTGTTAAGGAATTGATTCCTCAGGAACGATTTCTTAATATCTTATATTTGTTTCGAAACGATTTTAGTATACCGGTTCTCCAGAAATCAATGTCGTAAGGCGTTTTTTTAAAATGTAGGTTAGAATGTGGTTTTTTTTTCTTTTTTAATTTTTTTATTTATTTCACTCTTGTTTTTTATATGAAAATATTTTTCTAATTTTTGTTACGCTTTGGTTTTTTTTTAAAAAAAATGTGTTTTTTGGTTTAAATTTGGTTTATTTTACTAATTTATATATATTAATTTAAAAGAACAAAATTTATCTACCACATATGTAAAAACTTAAATATGAAATACATGTTTAAATTGATTAATAAACTAAGTTAAACTTTTAAATAAATCAAATAAAAGTTGAAAATAAAATCTATAACCGATTATAAACTAAAGTCAATCATTACAATTTTTACCTACTTATTAACATTTTATTTTTTACATATTTTATTTTTGTTATCATATCATAAATCCAATAAAAGTTATAGTTTTTAAAATTATTTTTTCTCTCTCTTCCTAGATGTATGATAATAACATTGTTAATGTTCATCAAATATTTTTTCTATGAAATGACATCACTTATGATATGTATACATATCAAATGTTTTGAATTAGTAAGAAGAGAGTAAAATTGAATAAAATTTTAAAAGTCACTTTTTAAATTAGAAAAAAATTTAAGTTAATGATAAAATCAATTTAATTTTATTTTCAAATTTTAATTTAATAAAAATTCAGTTGATTAAAAATAAGTGGGAAAAATATAAATAATAATAAAAAGAAAAAGAACATGCAGCAAACAATCATAATAAGATTAAAAATATAAAAACAAATTCAATTGAAGTAAAATATTTAAATTTAAATTAATACAACAAAATTTTACAAATACAAACAATATGACATACATTCAACATTGTTATTAGCTTGAGCCAACACGACGAGAGCAATTTTTCTTTGAATGACTTGCAATGCGGCACATGAAACACCACTTCGCTTGACTCGTTTTTCGGATATCTATTTCGGTGCAGATACGATTGGAGACAAGACGATCTTAGTACTTTTTTCTTTTCTGGGTCAGGAAAGATCATTGACTCGTGATGCGGTGACCAATAGGCTTCGTTGCACAATTCTCCAAGCAATCCACTATATACATTTGAGATATTTTCCAACATATACACGGGATGTATGTAGTTTTGTACTCATGATGAGCATGCTTACAAGTATCAAAAACATGAGAACAAGGCATGTGCAACTTCTGGAATTTGCCACAGTTACACCACATTTCATCCCACCTGACTGTGAAATCTACAAAGGGTCGAAACTCTCTCGGGTTTATTGTCTCTTGGACCAAGAATCATGTGTTGCATTGATCGAACTCAAAAAGATTGTGAGTGTTTGACTTTCTAAATGCATCTTCGATGGTTTTGTTTAGTACTTTCGTATAACCTTGGCCAAATGCAAGTATTGTTGTGGCTTATCTCCTTCTCTACTACCATACCAGTAAGAAATTGTTGCATAACTTGCAATAATATTGGTAGATCATGGTACGATCTTTCCTTGTTGTCGTAGATGTCTTCAATAGCCTTTTGCTTTGCCAACAATACTTTGCGGTACGTGGTGGTGTATACATCAATGCTTTTGATGTGTGCTATCAAGGTTGACACTAAAGTTGATGGATCATTTTCAATTAAGTTATGGATGTTTTTACTGATCAACAAATACGACATGTTTGCTTAATCTTGTGAAACTGAATGATTTGAACATATGTGGGGTTCACAGAGCTTTCTTATTTCCTACTATTTGGAGGCAAGGATGTATGATGCCCTGCACCTCCAAGCACAACTATCGTCATTACAAATGGAAATTAGCTTTGTTGGGTTCAATAGCTATGTCTTATAGTTAGCTCCTTTGCTCACATGATACTATTGCAAAGCATTTTGTACGTCTTATTTTGTCAGGAAACGCATCCCTTCGAAGAGAGTCCCCACCAAATGTTGGACTTCTTCATGAAGTTATGTCCGTATTTAAAATCTTGAAAATAGGATTCTTCAAAATTTTGCATATGGGGTGATCTAAATCATGGTGGTACGGTTGTGATTAGTGAAGTAGGTCGAGCTTCTTCCTCATCATCTTCCTCCTAGGGTTGATTATGAAGAACTTCTTCTTCGTCCTCACTAAAGGGACTGAGTTCTTTGTTAGGTAAGCTTGACTCCACTGTGAACTCAAGCACCTTTGGTCGAGTTGACGAGGAAGGCTTTACTATAGGGGTACTGAAGTATGTGTGAAGATGATCCTCAGTAGCGTCCAATGGTTGAGTCAAAAAAATTGGTGGAAAGTGGTGCAGAAAGAAGTTGGGTGAAAGAAGATGTGTTTGGTTCAAATATATTTTGTTCTTGTTGGGATAAAGCTAAAGTGTCTTGGGTTGCATCTAATAACTGTGAATAATGGGATTAAGGATAATATTGTGGTTGATAAGGTATTGGTTCAGGGTTTGGGGTAGGAACTGTATTGCACTCGATGTTTGCATACAATTGCAACATTAAAGAATCTCAATTTGGTGAATAACTAAAATCATACATTTCACGTCTTCGTTGTCAACAAGTTGGACTACAATAAATTTCAGCATTCTGCCCCCCATTACTTGTGGGTATCGATATGAAATATTGTGTACTTGGTCCAATGGTTGAAGATGAAGGCATTGGTGGAATTTTGTTTTCAAGGCCTCGCTTTGTTTCAAAGAACAATGGGTTAGGGCTTTGAAAAGTATCCCTTTCATCTGTTTCGATGATTTCACCATCATAATGCACTAAACATTTGGTAGATGAGGAAGACATATTGTATAATAGACAAAGAACAGAGAAACAAATGTGACACAAGGTTTATGTTTGCAAACTTGGAAGAAAGTAAAAAAGCAAGAAAATGTTATGTGGATGTGTTCAACAAAGGTGGATATGAGTTTTATATATAAGGGTAAGGGTTAAGGGATTATGACCTAGGGTCAGGGTAAGTGTTATGGTTTGGAGCATTGGATTTCTTGGGGTGAATAAATGAGGGTCTGAAATAAATTGGATCCCCTAACGTGAGTATATAAGGGTCTGAAATACATTGGATTCTCTAACGTGAGTAGATAAGGGTCTAAAATAAATTGAATTCCATGACATGAGTAGATAAGGGTTTGAAATACATTAGATTCCCCGACGTGTGTAGATAAGGGTATGAAATAAATTGGATTCTCTTATGTAAGTAGATAAGGGTCTGAAATACATTAGATTCCCTAACGTGTGTAGATAAAGGTCTGATATATATTGGATTCTCTAACTTGTGTAGATAAGGGTCTAAAATACATTGGATTCATGAGTGAGAGAAAAAGAAGAACACAAGAAACATCAGACAAAAGAGGCTCTATCTCCTCTTAAGTGTAGGGTTAGGGGTTAGGGTTTACGCCCTGGGGTTAAGGTTAGGAGCATTGGATTTGCTGGAGTGAATAGATGAGGCTATAAAGCATTGGATTCCATGATGTGAGTAGATAAGGGAAATAAGCTGGACATGTAAGTGAGATAAAAAAGTTCATGAACCAAGTGCCAAAAAACAAGAAAAAAATTAGTAAGAGTTGAACATTTCAATCCATAAGAGCAACTATGGTCACTTAGATCTTTATTTGTATCAGGTGTTTTGGTTGAAATAATGATTCATTCCCATAGTTTTCATGTCAATAAATCAATTAATTCAACTTTCGAGTCTCCATTCGACCCACAAACACATGAACCAAGTTGCAAAAGATAAGAAAAATTTACTATGACTTGAAGATATGAATCCATGAGAGCGACTAAGGACACTTAGATCCTTATTTGTGTAAGCTATTTTTGATAAAATAATGTTTCATTCCCATAGTTTTGATGTCAACAAAGGCATTAACACAACATTTCGGTGTCAATTCGGCTCTTAAATGCAACAAATAGGGCAAAATGAAGAAAAAAATTACTAACACTTGAAAATTCTAGTTGATACTTAAAACTTTTGGCATAAAAACACAAATGTCGACAACTAAAAAACACAACAATGAAAAACACACATATGAGTACTACAAATCATTCAATAACAAAATAGCAATCAAATAAATTGTGGGGGGTAGGGTTCTTCAAAACTCGATTCAAGGTTCATTGCTTGAGTGAGGTATTCATCCAAATCCTCAAAATTGAAAGAGCTTTTAGAAATTGGTGGTGAATATGCACATGTTTGTATAGGTTGGTCTGTGGTGGTAATATACAACTCCAGGCATGTGAGTTTAGAGATGTCTACAAACATAAAAAACATATTCATCACATCCTCATCATCGTGCAACATGCATGCCGTGTACTTGCCATAATCACCAACAAATGATACAGACAATAAAAGATGTATATCCCCTTTTAAATTTTTATTGACGTTAGCACCAAAGCTTAAACACTGGCATCTATAGTTGGTCCTCTTCTTTGGAAACAAAACCTTCATAGATTTGGAGAATTATGTAATATATTCTATTTAATTGAATGTTAATTATGTACATTATGAGTAGATATGATGATGTTTTTGTTCTTCATGTAACAAACGATGTAACTCAATCATATGCTAAGGCAATGCCCTCTCCAGATCCTAGAATTGAACCTTTGTCGGTTCAGTCTGGTTTTTCAAATGTTGCAGAGCTCGGACAAGTTAAAATCGGTGGTGCTTTAGTGGCTGCTTTGGTTGAAAGGTGGAGACCTGAGTCACACACATTTCATCTTCCTATTGGCGAATACACAATCACCTTGGAAGATGTTGTTCTACAACTAGGTTTACGCATTGATGGTAGACCAGTTACTATCCCAACATATTATGATTGACAATAAATTTGCACAAAATATATAGGTGTTATTCCCCTAGAGAATGCACTGGCGGATCAACACTTAAACTAAAGTGGTTAAAAGAACACATGTTGACTCTTCCAGCAGAACCCACACCACAAAAACTAGCAGGCCATTGTAAGACATACATTTTAGGGCTCATTGGTGGGGTGTTAATGCCAAACAAGTCAAGGAACAAAGTTCACATGATGTATCTACCCCTGTTAACAAATTTTGATCGGGTTGGCCAGTATAACTAGGGTTCGGCATGTTTAGTACATTTGTACAAAGAAAATGTTTCGAGCGCCAACCGTAATATCCACTTGCAAATAAGTAAAAAAAAATTCTAACTCAAACAAAGCTCATTTTTCAGTAATGTATTTGACACTAACATATCCCATTTGACTAGATGGAGCGGGAGAGGCTTACGGTTTTATGGAATTTCACGTGGTGATGTCATCGGCTACAAGTCAAGATTCGACAACATGCATAACGAGAAGGTTAAACCCTTTGTTTTATTTATTTATTCAAAAATCAATATCATTATTTTTATAAACGCAAATTAATTTTTCAATTCCATTGGATACCTTATAGAGGTTTTGACTTATTTCTGCTAGAAAATGCATACAAAGATTTCAAAATATGGAGTGCTTATATAGCTTTAATCTGTTTTCCAGTGGTAGTATGACATCAAACTGACAGGGTCATGCTCCAATTTGGACTTTATAAAAATATACCAGATCCACTGCATAATCTTGACAAAGTCCATCATACTGACATGAGAGGACATATTGACACAATTGGACAGAGGAACATCAACAGTGGATTGCAATTTGAAAGGAAAGACACAAATATATGTTAATTAGCCAACCAATTCTTGGGAAGATTGAACATATTAGTCACTACATGAATCGATATCGAGAAAATTTTAAAATTTTCCTTAAACAATTTTCAACTTTTCCAAACGATAGAGTGACATCTCGTTCAACTCCAGGCATTGAAGCTAAACAACATCCTCCACAATAGAGTCCACCAGTGGCTTCCAGCATGCATGATGAAGGACTACAACTACATGCTCAATTATATGAATTCATGCCGCAACCTCATCATCATCAACAAGATTATGCGTACAATCCATAATTCTTTAGTGCAAGCGGAGAAGACTTTATAAGCAATCTCATGGGTACAGATCTTCGCATATCGGAGTTTGCTTATGCATACATGCAAAGTATGCCCATACCATTGTTTGCATCCTTTCACCAAAGTATTGTTGGATGTTCTTCCACTAATAACTTTGTGTAGGAAGAACCAACCGTTGTTCTTGATGAACAAGTTGAACCACAAGAACATAGTCGAGTACGTCGACAACCGACAAGAAAAAGGCTACCACCAAGATGTGGAATTGGTGAACACAGACGACATTAATTGCTTGCCCTTGTTAATTATGTCTTATTATGTTTGTTGTCAGTTTGTCCTTGTTGATTGAATGAACAAGTAAATAATGCATTGAGACTGATCACTGCATTTTTCTCACACGAATTTCTTGAACATGTATTTCTTCGAGATGATCTGACCCCACGTTGCTTGTATCGAGACAATGTGACTACACAATACTTTCTAAAAGACAATTTAACTACACACTGATTTTCTTAAATAGCACAAACCAAACGTAATAAATTAAGACTCAATCTAAACCATTTATATTGTCAGTGTCATCTCAGTCGTTGATATGTGTCACGTGAAAACAATAAATCACCTAATATATATAACAATAGGGGGTTAGATGCAACTCAACGTATTTGCTTAAAACACGGACAATTTATCTGCTCTTGTGTATTGCAATGGTGACATGATTGCAACAAATAAAGGGATAGTGTTTGAATTCCTTACTGATCCAAAAGTCATCACAATAACTGAGGACATGTCGTGTGCTTCCTTAAAGAAAACAATTTTTGTCGCCAACGGAGGCTACAAAATTTTAATAAATGTTTTTTACCATCAACCAAACTACGTAAGTGACGGTTGTGTTGCATACAACTGTATGAAGCTAAAACACAACGATGATGTTGGAAAAATATTTTTCATCTATTCAGAATATAGTAGCAAAGGTTCGATTAAGTTGAATGCAACTTTTGGGTGTTCTCCAGAGGAAATCCTTGCCCAGCTGCAGAAACCAATAATGGCTAAATAGATAATTGCTTTGATGCATGATGAATCTGTGTAGTCATTATGCAAAATACTTGTCACTTTTTTAGAATAAACTTACTATTCATAATTGGAATTTTGTTGTTGCTTTCTTTTTAAACACTATCTATTTTAATTGTGTTAGTCCCAGAGGATTATGATGCTTACGTAAGTTTCATCTTGGAATTTCATTGTTGCAATTCATCATTCGTCTTCTTCAAACTAGATAAATTTGGTTTTGTTTAAGGATTAATTATTTTTTAAAAAATATTGTTTAAGTAATAATAGTTTTACATGAATTAATGCATAGTATTAAAATTTAAAATGTTTTATTTATTTAATTTGTTTAGGTAAAATAATTGGATTACTTAAATATATGTACTTTTTATAAATATTTAACTAAATTATATTTATATTGAGTATTCATATATATATATATGCATTTACTGTTCACTCGTTAGGAATCTTGTAGAGACTTGTCCTCTGTGCCAGAAAATGAGAGGTTGGGATTGCACTGACTACAATCAACCGCACATAATGCATTCACAAAAACGAGGTCATTGTTCACCCGTTAGGAATCCTAAAGAGCTTTGTCTTGTTTGCCAGAAAAGGAGTGACCGAGATTGCATTGACAATAATCAATGACGTGTTACAAAAATGAGGTTATTGTTCACCGGTCAGGAATCCCGTCCTTTGTACCAAAAAAAAGATGTGACCCCATGTTGCTTTTTCCCATACGATTTTTACCTCACATTGCATGTTTCGAGACGATGTGATTGAACAATGTTTTCTAGTAGCGATTAGACTAAACATTAAAATTTTCAAATAGTACAAACCAAACTTAATTAATTAAGACTCAATCCAAATTGTTTATATTTTCGATGAGATCTTAGTCATTTGTATCAGTCATGTGAAAATAGTAGATCACCTATTATATATACAGTAGAGCAGTTAGCTGCAACTCAACACCTCTGTTTGTTATCC
>NW_024464862.1:0-2241 GCF_000004515.6 Glycine max
GAATTCGACCAGAGCTTCTATGTTCAATTTCGAGCGTTTCGATAAATTATGTGCCTGAATCGGACATCCGAGTGAAAAGTTACGACCATTTGAATTTCTTGAGAACTTCTATTTTTTCAAGTTTCAAGTGCCTTTATTATATCATGGGCCTCAAGTCGTATATCCATCTCAAAAGTTATGGTCGTCTGAATTGGACAAGAGCTTTCGTGTTGAATTTCGAGCGTCTCGATATATTGTGGACCTGAATCGGACATCCGAGTAAAATTTTATGACCATTTGAATTTCCCTAAAACTTCCAGTATTAAATTTGGAGCGTCTCGATATATCATGGGACTCAATCGTACATCCATGTTAAAAGTTATGGCCGTCTGAATTGGACTAGAGCTTCTGTGTTCAATTTCGAGCGTCTCGATATATTATGTGCCTGAATCTGACATCCGAGTGAAATGTTATGACCATTTGAATTTCTCTAGAACTTTGGTTTCGTTTCCATTTCGAGCGTCTTGATACATCATGGCTCAATCGTACACCAGTGTCAAAAGTATGTCGTCTGAATTCGACCTGAGCTTCTGTGTTCAATTTCGAGCGTCTCGATATATTATGTGCCTGAATCGGACATCCGAGTGAAAAGTTACGACCATTTGAATTTCTCGAGAACTTCCATTTTTCAATTTCAAGTGCCTTGATATATCATGGGCCTCAATCGTATATCCATCTCAAAAGTTATGGTCATCTGAATTGGACAAGAGCTTTCGTGTTCAATTTCGAGCGTCTCGATATATTGTGGACCTGAATCGGACATCCGAGTAAAATTTTATGACCATTGGAATTTCCCTAGAACTTCCGTTATTAAATTTGGAGCGTCTCGATATATCATGGGACTCAATCGTACATCCATGTTAAAAGTTATGGCCATCTGAATTGGAACAGAGCTTCCGTGTTCAATTTCGAGCGTCTCGATATATTATGGGCCTGAATCGGACATCCGAGTAAAATGTTATGCCCCTCTGAATTTCCCTGAGCTTCCGTTATAAAATTTGGAGCATCTCGATATATCATTGGCCTCAGTTGTACATCCATGTTAAAAGTTATGGCCGTCTGAATTGGACCAGAGTTTCCGTGTTCAATTTCGAGCGTCTCGATATATTATGTGGCTGAATCGGATATCTGATTGAAATGTTACGACCATTGGAATTTCTCTAGATTTTTCGTTATTCAATTTCGAGTGACTTGATATATCATGGGCCTCAATCATACACCCATGTCAAAAGTTATTTTCGATTGAGCTGGACCAGAGCTTCCATGTTCAATTTCGAGCATCTCGATATTTCATTGGCCTCAGTTGTACACCCATGTCCAAAGTTATTGTCGTCTAAACTGGCCCAGAGCTTCCATGTTCAATTTCGAGCGTCTCGGTATCTTATGTGTCTGAATCGGACATCCGAGTGACATGTTATGACCATTGGAATTTCTCTAGATTTTTCGTTATTCAATTTCGAGTGACTTGATATATCATGGGCCTCAATCGTACACCCATGTCAAAAGTTATTGTCGTCTAAACTGGTCCAGAGCTACCATGTTCAATTTCGAGCGTCTCGGTATCTTATGTGTCTGAATCGGACATCCGAGTGAAATGTTATGACCATTTGAATTTCTCTAGATCTTTCGTTATTCAATTTCGAGTGTCTTGATATATCATGGGCCTCAATCGTACACCAATGTCAAAAGTTATGGTCGTCTGAACTCGACCAGAGCTTCCGTGTTCAATTTCGAGCGTCTCGATATATTATGTGCCTGAATCGGACATCCGAGTGAAAAGTTACGACCATTTGAATTTCTTGAGAACTTCCATTTTTCAATTTCAAGTGCCTTTATATATCATGGGCCTCAATCGTATATCCATCTCAAAAGTTATGGTCGTCTGAATTCGACAAGAGCTTTCGTGTTCAATTTCGAGCGTCTCGATATATTGTGGACCTGAATCGGACATCCGAGTAAAATTTTATGAGCATTTGAATTTCCCTAGAACTTCCGTTATTAAATTTAGAGCGTCTCGACATATCATGGGACTCAATCGTACATCCATGTTAAAAGTTATGGCCATCTGAATTCGACCAGAGCTTCCGTGTTCAATTTCGAGCATCTCGATTTATTATGGGCCTGAATCGGACATCCGAGTAAAATGTTATGACCATTTGAATTTCCCTAGAACTTCCGTTATTAATTTCGAGCATCTCGATA
>NW_024464862.1:3389-4737 GCF_000004515.6 Glycine max
ACAAGAGCTTTCGTGTTCAATTTCGAGCGTCTCGATATATATGGACCTGAATCGCACATCCGAGTAAAATAGTATGAGCATTGAATTCCCTAGAACTTCGTTATTTCACTCTGAGCGTCTCGTCGTATCATGGGACTCATTCGTACATCCATGTTAAAAGTTTTGGCCGTCTGAATTCGACAAGAGCTTCCGTGTTCAATTTCGAGCTTCTCGATTTATGATGGGCCTGAATCGGACATCCGAGTAAAATGTTATGACCATTTGAATTTCCCTAGAACTTCCGTTATTAAATTTCGAGCATCTCGATATATCATGGGCCTCAATTGTACATCCATGTTAAAAGTTATGGCCGTCTGGATTGGACCAGAGTTTCCGTGTTCAATTTTGAGCGTCTCGAGTGGTTATGTGCCTGAATCGGACATCCGAGTGAAATGTTATGACCATTGGAATTTCTCTAGATTTTTCGTTCTTCAATTTCGAGTGACTTGATATATCATGGGCCTCAATCGTACACCCATGTCAAAAGTTATTGTCGACTGAGCTGGACCAGAGCTTCCATGTTCAATTTCGAGCATCTCGATATATCATTGGCCTCAATTGTACACCCATGTCAAAAGTTATTGTCGTCTAAACTGGTCCAGAACTTCCATGTTCAATTTCGAGCGTCTCCGTATCTTATGTGTCTGAATCGGACATCCGAGTGAAATGTTATGACCATTTGAATTTCTCTAGATTTTTCGTTATTCAATTTCGAGTGTCTTGATATATCATGGGCTTCAATCCTACACCCATGTCAAATGTTATTGTCGTCTAAACTCGACCAAAGCTTCCTTGTTCAATTTCGAGCGTCTCGATATATTATGTGCCTGAATCAGACATCCGAGTGAAATGTTATGAGCATTTCAATTTCTCAAGCACTACCATTTTTTAATTTCAAGCGTCTCGATATATCATGGGCCTCAATCGCACACCCATGTCAAAAGTTATGGCCGTTTGAATTGGACTAGAGCTTCCGTGTTCAATTTCGAGCGTCTCGGTATCTTATGTGTCTGAATCGGACATCCGAGTGACATGTTATGACCATTGGAATTTCTCTAGATTTTTCGTTATTCAATTTCGAGTGTCTTGATATATCATGGGCTTCAATCGTACACCTATGTCAAATGTTATGTGTCGTCTAAACTCGACCAGAGCTTCCTTGTTCAATTTCGAGCGTCTCGATATATTATGTGCCTGAATCAGACATCCGAGTGAAATGGTATGACCATTTGAATTTCTCTGAACTTTCGTTTTCAATTTCGAGCGTCTCGATATATCATGGCACTCAGTCGTACACCAGTGTCAAAAG
>NW_024464862.1:5289-6522 GCF_000004515.6 Glycine max
TGGCCGTCTGATTGGACCAGAGCTTCCGTGTTCAATTACGAGCGTCTCGATATATTATGTGGCTGAATCGGACATCCGAGTGAAATGTTATGACCATTGGAATTTCTCTAGATTTTTCGTTATTCAATTTCGAGTGACTTGATATATCATGGGCCTCAATCGTACACCCATGTCAAAAGTTATTGTCGTCTAAACTGGTCCAGAGCTACCATGTTCAATTTCGAGCGTCTCGGTATCTTATGTGTCTGAATCGGACATCCGAGTGAAATGTTATGACCATTTGAATTTCTCTAGATTTTTCGTTATTCAATTTCTAGTGTCTTGATATATCATGGGCTTCAATCGTACACCAATGTCAAAAGTTATTGTCGTCTAAACTCGACCAGAGCTTCCTTGTTCAATTTCGAGCGTCTCGATATATTATGTGCCTGAATCGGACATCCGAGTGAAAAGTTACGACCATTTGAATTTCTTGAGAACTTCCATTTTTCAATTTCAAGTGCCTTTATATATCATGGGCCTCAATCGTATATCCATCTCAAAAGTTATGGTCGTCTGAATTCGACAAGAGCTTTCGTGTTCAATTTCGAGCGTCTCGATATATTGTGGACCTGAATCGGACATCCGAGTAAAATTTTATGAGCATTTGAATTTCCCTAGAACTTCCGTTATTAAATTTAGAGCGTCTCGACATATCATGGGACTCAATCGTACATCCATGTTAAAAGTTATGGCCATCTGAATTCGACCAGAGCTTCCGTGTTCAATTTCGAGCATCTCGATTTATTATGGGCCTGAATCGGACATCCGAGTAAAATGTTATGACCATTTGAATTTCCCTAGAACTTCCGTTATTAAATTTCGAGCATCTCGATATATCATTGGCCTCAATTGTACATCCATGTTAAAAGTTATGGCCGTCTGGATTGGACCAGAGTTTCCGTGTTCAATTTCGAGCGTCTCGATATATTATGTGCCTGAATCGGACATCCGAGTGACATGTTATGACCATTGGAATTTCTCTAGATTTTTCGTGCTTCAATTTCGAGTGACTTGATATATCATGGGCCTCAATCGTACACCCATGTCAAAAGTTATTGTCGACTGAACTGGACCAGAGCTTCCATGTTCAATTTCGAGCATCTCGATATATCATTGGGCTCAATTGTACACCCCTGTCCAAAGTTATTGTCGTCTAAATTGGTCCAGAACTTCCATGTTCAATTTCGAGCG
>NW_024464862.1:6707-10424 GCF_000004515.6 Glycine max
TCGATATATTATGTGCCTGAATCAGACATCCGAGTGAAATGTTATGAGCATTTCAATTTCTCAAGCACTACCATTTTTCAATTTCAAGCGTCTCGATATATCATGGCCTTCAGTTGTACACCCATGTCCAAAGTTATTGTCGTCTAAACTGGCCCAGAGCTCCCATGTTCAATTTCGAGCGTCTCGGTATCTTATGTGTCTGAATCGGACATCCGAGTGACATGTTATGACCATTGGAATTTCTCTAGATTTTTCGTTATTCAATTTCGAGTGTCTTGATATATCATGGGCTTCAATCGTACACCTATGTCAAATGTTATTGTCGTCTAAACTCGACCAGAGCTTCCTTGTTCAATTTCGAGCGTCTCGATATATTATGTGCCTGAATCAGACATCCGAGTGAAATGGTATGACCATTTGAATTTCTCTGAACTTTCGTTTTTCAATTTCGAGCGTCTTGATACATCATGGGCCTCAATCGTACACCAGTGTCAAAAGTTATGGTCGTCTGAATTCGACCTGTGCTTCTGTGTTCAATTTCGAGCGTTTCGATAAATTATGTGCCTGAATCGGACATCCGAGTGAAAAGTTACGACCATTTGAATTTCTCGAGAACTTCCATTTTTCAATTTCAAGTGCCTTTATATATCATGGGCCTCAATCGTATATCCATCTCAAAAGTTATGGTCATCTGAATTGGACAAGAGCTTTCGTGTTCAATTTCGAGCGTCTCGATATATTGTGGACTTGAATCGGACATCCGAGTAAAATTTTGACCATTGGAATTTCCCTAGAACTTCCGTTATTAAATTTGGAGCGTCTCGATATATCATGGGACTCAATCGTACATCCATGTTAAAAGTTATGGCCATCTGAATTGGAACAGAGCTTCCGTGTTCAATTTCGAGCGTCTCGATATATTATGGGCCTGAATCGGACATCCGAGTAAAATGTTATGACCATTTGAATTTCCCTCGAACTTCCGTTATTAAATTTTGAGCATCTCGATATATCATTGGCCTCAGTTGTACATCCATGTTAAAAGTTATGGCCGTCTGAATTGGACCAGAGTTTCCGTGTTCAATTTCGAGCGTCTCGATATATTATGTGGCTGAATCGGATATCTGATTGAAATGTTACGACCATTGGAATTTCTCTAGATTTTTCGTTATTCAATTTCGAGTGACTTGATATATCATGGGCCTCAATCATACACCCATGTCAAAAGTTATTTTCGATTGAGCTGGACCAGAGCTTCCATGTTCAATTTCGAGCATCTCGATATTTCATTGGCCTCAGTTGTACACCCATGTCCAAAGTTATTGTCGTCTAAACTGGCCCAGAGCTTCCATGTTCAATTTCGAGCGTCTCGGTATCTTATGTGTCTGAATCGGACATCCGAGTGACATGTTATGACCATTGGAATTTCTCTAGATTTTTCGTTATTCAATTTCGAGTGTCTTGATATATCATGGGCTTCAATCGTAAACCTATGTCAAATGTTATTGTCGTCTAAACTCGACCAGAGCTTCCTTGTTCAATTTCGAGCGTCTCGATATATTATGTGCCTGAATCAGACATCCGAGTGAAATGTTATGACCATTTCAATTTCTCAAGCACTACCATTTTTTAATTTCGAGCGTCTCGATATATCATGGGCCTCAGTCGCGCACCCATGTCAAAAGTTATGGCCGTTTGAATTGGACTAGAGCTTCCGTGTTCAATTTCGAGCGTCTCGATATATCATGGGACTCAATCGTACATCCATGTTAAAAGTTATGGCCGTCTGAATTGGACTAGAGCTTCCGTGTTCAATTTCGAGCGTCTCGATATATTTTTGCCTGAATCGGACATCCGAGTGAAATGGTATGACCAATTGAATTTCTGTGGAACTTTCGTTTTTCATTTTCGAGCGTCTTGATACATCATGGGCCTCAATCGTACACCAGCGTCACAAGTTATGGTCGTCTGAATTCGACCTGAGCTTCTGTGTTCAATTTCGAGCGTTTCGATAAATTATGTGTCTGAATCGGACATCCGAGTGAAAAGTTACGACCATTTGAATTTCTCGAGAACTTCCATTTTTCAATTTCAAGTGCCTTTATATATCATGGGCCTCAATCGTATATCCATCTCAAAAGTTATCGTCGTCTGAATTGGACAAGAGCTTTCGTGTTCAATTTCGAGCGTCTCGATATATTGTGGACCTGAATCGGACATCCGAGTAAAATTTTATGACCATTTCAATTTCCCTAGAACTTCCGTTATTAAATTTGGAGCGTCTCGATATATCATGGGACTCAATCGTACATCCATGTTAAAAGTTATGGCCATCTGAATTGGACCAGAGCTTCCGTGTTCAATTTCGAGCGTCTCAATATATTATGGGCCTGAATCGGAAATCCGAGTAAAATGTTATGACCATTTGAATTTCCCTAGAACTTCCGTTATTAAATTTCGAGCATCTCGATATATCATTGGCCTCAGTTGTACATCCATGTTAAAAGTTATGGCCGTCTGAATTGGACTAGAGCTTTCGTGTTCAATTTTGATCGTCTTGATATATTATGTGCATGAATCGAACATCCGACTGAAATGTTATGACCGTTTGAATTTCTTTAGAACTTCAGTTTTTCAATTTCGAGGGTCTTGATATATCGTGTGCCTCAATTGCACACCCATGTCAAAAGTGATGGCCGTCTGAATTGGACCAGAGCTTCCGGGTTCATTTACGAGCGTCTCGATATATTATGTGCCTGAAACGGACATTCGAATGAAAAGTAATGACCATTTGATTTTCTAGAGAACTTCCATTTTTCAATTTCAAGTGCCTTTATATATCATGGGCCTCAATCGTATATCCATCTCAAAGTTATGGTCATCTGAATTGGACAAGAGCTTTCGTGTTCAATTTCGAGCGTCTCGATATATTGTGGACCTGAATCGGACATCCGAGTAAAATTTTATGACCATTTGAATTTCCCTAGAACTTCCGTTATTAAATTTGGAGCGTCTCGATATATCATGGGACTCAATCGTACATCCATGTTAAAAGTTATGGCCATCTGAATTGGACCAGAGCTTCCGTGTTCAATTTCGAGCGTCTCAATATATTATGGGCCTGAATCGGACATCCGAGTAAAATGTTATGACCATTTGAATTTCCCTAGAACTTCCGTTATTAAATTTCGAGCATCTCGATATATCATTGGCCTCAGTTGTACATCCATGTTAAAAGTTATGGCCGTCTGAATTGGACCATAGTTTACGTGTTCAATTTCGAGCGTCTCGATATATTTTGTGGCTGAATCGGACATCCGAGTGAAATGTTACGACCATTGGAATTTCTCTAGATTTTTCGTTATTCAATTTCGAGTGACTTGATATATCATGGGCCTCAATCGTACACCCATGTCAAAAGTTATTGTCGACTGAGCTGGACCAGAGCTTCCATGTTCAATTTCGAGCATCTCGATATATCATTGGCCTCAGTTGTACACCCATGTCCAAAGTTATTGTTTTCTAAACTGGTCCAGAGCTTCCATGTTCAATTTCGAGCGTCTCGGTATCTTATGTGTCTGAATCGGACATCCGAGTGAAAAGTTACGACCATTTGAATTTCTCGAGAACTTCAATTATTCAATTTCGAGTGTCTTGATATATCATGGGCTTCAATCGTACACCCATGTCAAATGTTATTGTCGTCTAAACTCGACC
>NW_024464862.1:10900-14361 GCF_000004515.6 Glycine max
CGAGAGTTTCGATAAATTATGTGCCTGAATCGGACATCCGAGTGAAAAGTTACGACCATTTGAATTTCTCGAGAACTTCCATTTTTCAATTTCAAGTGCCTTTATATATCATGGGCCTCAATCGTATATCCATCTCAAAAGATCGTCGTCTGAATTGGACAAGAGCTTTCGTGTTCAATTTCGAGCGTCTCGATATATTGTGGACCTGAATCGGACATCCGAGTAAAATTTTATGACCATTTCAATTTCCCTAGAACTTCCGTTATTAAATTTGGAGCGTCTCGATATATCATGGGACTCAATCGTACATCCATGTTAAAAGTTATGGCCATCTGAATTGGACCAGAGCTTCCGTGTTCAATTTCGAGCGTCTCAATATATTATGGGCCTGAATCGGACATCCGAGTAAAATGTTATGACCATTTGAATTTCCCTAGAACTTCCGTTATTAAATTTCGAGCATCTCGATATATCATTGGCCTCAGTTGTACATCCATGTTAAAAGTTATGGCCGTCTGAATTGGACCATAGTTTACGTGTTCAATTTCGAGCGTCTCGATATATTATGTGGCTGAATCGGACATCCGAGTGAAATGTTACGACCATTGGAATTTCTCTAGATTTTTCGTTATTCAATTTCGAGTGACTTGATCTATCATGGGCCTCAATCGTACACCCATGTCAAAAGTTATTGTCGATTGAGCTGGACCAGAGCTTCCATGTTCAATTTCGAGCATCTCGATATATCATTGGCCTCAGTTGTACACCCATGTCCAAAGTTATTGTCGTCTAAACTGGCCCAGAGCTTCCATGTTCAATTTCGAGCGTCTCGGTATCGTATGTGTCTGAATCGGACATCCGAGTGACATGTTATGACCATTGGAATTTCTCTAGATTTTTCGTTATTCAATTTCGAGTGTCTTGATATATCATGGGCTTCAACCGTACACCCATGTCAAATGTTATTGTCGTCTAAACTCGACCAGAGCTTCCTTGTTCAATTTCGAGCGTCTCGATATATTATGTGCCTGAATCAGACATCCGAGTGAAATGGTATGACCATTTGAATTTCTCTGAACTTTCGTTTTTCAATTTCGAGCGTCTTGATACATCATGGGCCTCAATCGTACACCAGTGTCAAAAGTTATGGTCGTCTGAATTCGACCTGTGCTTCTGTGTTCAATTTCGAGCGTTTCGATAAATTATGTGCCTGAATCGGACATCCGAGTGAAAAGTTACGACCATTTGAATTTCTCGAGAACTTCCATTTTTCAATTTCAAGTGCCTTTATATATCATGGGCCTCAATCGTATATCCATCTCAAAAGTTATGGTCATCTGAATTGGACAAGAGCTTTCGTGTTCAATTTCGAGCGTCTCGATATATTGTGGACTTGAATCGGACATCCGAGTAAAATTTTATGACCATTGGAATTTCCCTAGAACTTCCGTTATTAAATTTGGAGCGTCTCGATATATCATGGGACTCAATCGTACATCCATGTTAAAAGTTATGGCCATCTGAATTGGAACAGAGCTTCCGTGTTCAATTTCGAGCGTCTCGATATATTATGGGCCTGAATCGGACATCCGAGTAAAATGTTATGACCATTTGAATTTCCCTTGAACTTCCGTTATTAAATTTTGAGCATCTCGATATATCATTGGCCTCAGTTGTACATCCATGTTAAAAGTTATGGCCGTCTGAATTGGACCAGAGTTTCCGTGTTCAATTTCGAGCGTCTCGATATATTATGTGCCTGAATCGGACATCCGAGTGAAATGTTATGACCATTTCAATTTCTCAAGCACTATTGTTTTTTAATTTTGAGTGTCTCGATATATCATGGGCCTCAATCGTACACCCATGTCAAAAGTTATGGCCGTTTCAATTGGACTAGAGCTCCCGTGTTCAATTTCGAGCGTCTCGATATATTATGTGCCTGAATCAGATCTCCGAGTGAAATGTTATGACCATTTCAATTTCTCAAGCACTATTGTTTTTTTAATTTTGAGCGTCTCGATATATCAGGGGACTTAGTCGTACATCCATGTTAAAAGTTATGGCCGTTTGAATTGGACCAGAGCTTCCGTGTTCAATTTCGAGCGTCTCGATATATTATGTGCCTGAATCAGATATCCGAGTGAAATGTTATGACCATTTCAATTTCTCAAGCACTATTGTTTTTTTAATTTTGAGCGTCTCGATATATCATGGGACTCAGTCATACATAAATGTTAAAAGTTATGGCCGTCTGAATTGGACCAGAGCTTCCGTGTTCAATTTCGAGCGTCTCGATATATTGTGGACCTGAATCAGACATCAGAGTAAAATTTTATGACCATTCGAATTTCCCTAGAACTTCCGTTATTAAATTTGGAGGGTCTCGATATATCATGGGACTCAATCGTACATCCATGTTAAAAAGTTATGGCTATCTGAATTGGACCAGAGCTTCCGAGTTCAATTTCGAGCGTCTCGATATATTATGTGCCTGAATCAGACATCCGAGTGAAATGCTATGACCATTTCAATTTCTCAAGCACTATTGTTTTTTAATTTTGAGCGTCTCGATATATCATGGGACTCAGTCGTATATCCATGTTAAAAGTTATGGCCGTCTGAATTGGACCAGAGCTTCCGTGTTCAATTTCGAGCGTCTCGTTATATTGTGTGCCTGAATCGGACATCCGAGTGAAATGTTATGACAATTTGAATTTCTCTAGAACTTCCGTTTTTCAATTTCGAGTGTCTTGATATATCATGGGCTTCAATCGTACACCCATGTCAAAAGTTATTGTCGTCTAAACTGGTCCAGAGCTTCCATGTTCAATTTCGATCGTCTCGGTATCTTATGTGTCTGAATCGGACATCCGAGTGAAATGTTATGACCATTGGAATTTCTCTAGATTTTTCGTTATTCAATTTCGAGTGTCTTGATATATCATGGGCTTCAATCGTACACCCATGTCAAAAGTTATTGTCGTCTAAACTCGACCAGAGCTTCCATGTTCAATTTCGAGCGTCTCGATATATTATGTGCCTGAATCAGACATCCGAGTGAAATGTTATGACCATTTCAATTTCTCAAGCACTACCATTTTTTAATTTCGAGCGTCTCGATATATCATGGGCCTCAATCGCACACCTATGTCAAAAGTTATGGCCGTTTGAATTGTACTAGAGCTTCCGTGTTCAATTTTGAGCGTCTCGATATATTATGTGCCTGAATCGGACATCTGAGTTAAATGTTATGACCATTTGAATTTCTATAGAACTTTCGTTTTTCAATTTCGAGCGTCTTGATACATCATCGGCCTCAATCGTACACCCATGTCAAAAGTTATGGTCGTCTGAATTCGACAAGAGCTTTTGTGTTCAATTTCGAGCGTTTAGATAAATTATGTGCCTGAATCGGACATCCGAGTGACAAGTTACGACCATTTGATTTCTTGTGACTT
>NW_024464863.1:0-6994 GCF_000004515.6 Glycine max
CTCTTGAGAATTTCAAATGGTCATAATTTTCACTCGGAGGTCCGATTCAGGCGCATCACATATAGAGACGCTCGCCATTGAACAACGGAAGCTCTTGAGCAATTCAAATGGTCATAACTTTTAACTCGGAGGTCCGATTCAGGCACATAAAATATCGAGACGCTCGAAATTGAACAATGGAAGCCCTCGAGAAATTCAAATGGTCATAACTTTTCACTCGGAGGTCCGATTCAGGCGTATAATATATCGAGACGCTCGAAATTGAACAACGGAAGCTCTCGAGAAATTCAAATTGTCATAACTTTTCACTCCGAGGTCCGATTCAGACGTATAATATATCGAGACGCTCGAAATTGAACAGTGAAAGCTATTGAGCAATTCAAATGGTCATAAATTTTAACTCGAAGGTCCGATTCCGGCACAAAATATATCGAGACGTCCAAAATTGAACAACGGAAGCTCTTGAGAAATTGAAATGGTCATTACTTTTCACTCGAAGGTCCAATTCAGGCGCATCACATATAGAGACGCTCGCAATTGAACAACGGAAGGTCTCGAGATATTCAAATGGTCATAACTTTTAACTCGGAGGTTCGATTCAGGCACATAAAATATCGACACGCTCGAAATTGAACAACCAAAGCTCTCGAGAAATTCAAATGGTCATAACTTTTCACTCGAAGGTCCGATTCAGGCGTATAATATTTCGAGACGCTCGAAATTGAACAGTGGAAGCTATTGAGCAATTCAAATGGTCATAAGTTTTCTATCGGAGGTCCGATTCACGCACATAATATATTTAGACGCCCAAAATTGAACAACGGAAGCTCTTGAGAAATTCAAATGGTCATTACTTTTCACTCGGAGGTCCGATATAGGCGTATAATATATCGAGACGCTCGATATTGAATAGTGGAAGCTATTGAGCAACTCAAATGGTCATAACTTTTCTCTTAGAGGTCCGATTCACGCACATAATATATCGAGACGCTCGAAATTGAACAGTGGAAGCTATTGAGCAATTCAAATGAGCATAACTTTTCTCTCGGAGGTCCGATTCACGCACATAATATATTGAGACGCCCAAAATTGAACAACGGAAGCTCTTGAGAAATTCATATGGTCATAACTTTTCACTCGGAGGTCCGATTCAGACATATAATATATCGAGACGCTCGAAATTGAACAGTGGAAGCTATTGAGCAATTCAAATGGTCATAACTGTTCACTCGGAGGTCCGATTCAGGCACATAATATATCGAGACGCTCGAAATTGAACAATGGAAGTTCATAAGGAATTTAAATGGTGTTAACTCTTCATTCGGAAGTCCGATTCAGGCGCATCACATATAGAGACGCTCGCAATTAAACAACGGAAGCTCTCAAGATATTCAAATGGTCATAACTTTTAACTCGGAGGTCCAATTCAGGCACATAAAATATTGAGACGCTCGAAATTGAACAACGGAAGCTCTCGAGAAATTCAAATGGTCATAACTTTTCACTCGGAGGTCCGATTCAGGCGTATAATACATCGAGATGCTCGAAAATGAACAGTGGAAGCCATTGAGCAATTCAAATGGTCATAACTGTTCACTCGGAGGTCCAATTCAGGCACATAATATATCGAGACGCTCGAAATTGAACAATGGAAGTTCATGAGGATATTAAATGGTGTTAACTCTTCACTCGGAGGTCCGATTCAGGCGCATCACATATAGAGACGCTCGAAATTGAACAACGGAAGCTCTCGAGATATTCAAATAGTCATAAGTTTTAACTCGGAGGTCCGATTCAGGCACATAATATATCGACACGCCCGAAATTGAACAACGGAAGCTCTTAAGAAATTTAAATGGTCATAACTTTTCACTCGGAGGTCCGATTCAGGCATATAATATATCGAGACGCTCGAAATTGAACAGTGGATGCTATTGAGCAATTCGAATGGTCATAACTGTTCACTCGGAGGTCCGATTCAGGCACATAATATATCGAGACGCTCGAAATTAAACAATGGAAGTTCATGAGAAATTTAAATGGTGTTAACTCTTCACTCGGAGGTCCGATTCAGGCGCATCACATATAGAGACGCTCGCAATTAAACAACGAAAGCTCTCGAGATATTCAAATGCTCATAACTTTTAACTCGGAGGTCCGATTCAGGCACATAAAATATCGAGACGCTCGAAATTGAACAATGGAAGTTCTTGAGCAATTCAAATGGTCATAACTGTTCACTCGGAGGTCCGAATCGGGCACATAATATATCGAGACGCCCGAAATTGAACAACGGAAGCTCTTGAGAAATTCAAATGGTCATTTCTTTTCAGTCGGAGGTCCAATTCAGGCGTAAAATATATCGAGACACAAGAAATTGAACAACGGAAACTCTCGAGAAATTAAAATGGTCATAACTTTTAACTTTGAGGTCGAATTCAGAGGCACATAATATATCGAGACGCCTGAAATTGAACAACGGAAGCTCTTGAGAAATTAAAATGGCCATTACTTTTCACTCGGAGGTCCGATTCGAGCTCATCACATATAGAGACGCTCGCAATTAAACAACGGAAGCTCTCGAGATATTCAAATGGTCATAACTTTTAACTCGGAGGTCCGATTCAGGCACATAAAATATCGAGACGCTCGACATTGAACAACGGAAGCTCTCGACAAATTCAAATGGTCATAACTTTTCACTCGAAGGTCCGATTCAGGCGTATAATATATCGAGACGCTCGAAATTGAACAGTGGAAGCTATTGAGCAATTCCAATGGTCATAACTGTTCACTCGGAGGTCCGATTCAGGCACATAATATATCGAGACGCTCGAAATTAAACAAGGGAAGTTCATGAGAAATTTAAATGGTGTTAACTCTTCACTCGGAGGTCCGATTCAGGCGCATCACATATAGAGACGCTCGCAATTAAACAACGGAAGCTCTCGAGATATTCAAATGGTCATAACTTTTAACTCGGAGGTCCGATTCAGGCACATAAAATATCGAGATGCTCGAAATTGAACAACGGAAGCTCTTGAGATATTCAAATGGTCATAACTTTTAACTCGGAGGTCCAATTCAGGCACATAAAATATCGAGACGCTCGAAATTGAACAACGGAAGCTCTCGAGATATTCAAATGGTAATTACTTTTCACTCGGAGGTCCGATTCAGGCACATAAAATATCGAGATGCTCGAAATTGAACAGTGGAAGCTATTGAGCAATTCCAATGGTCATAACAATTCACTCGGAGGTCCGATTCAGGCACATAAAATATCGAGACGCTCGAAATTGACCAATGGAAGTTCTTGAGCAATTCAAATGGTCATAACTGTTCACTCGGAGGTCCGATTCAGGCAATAATATATCGAGACGCTCGAAATTAAACAAGGGAAGTTCATGAGAAATTTAAATGGTGTTAACTCTTCACTCGGAGGTCCGATTCAGGCGCATCACATATAGAGACGCTCGCAATTAAACAACGGAAGCTCTCGAGATATTCAAATGGTCATAACTTTTAACTCGGAGGTCTGATACAAGCACATAAAATATCGAGACGCCCAAAATTGAACAACGGAAGCTCTTGAGAAATTAAAATGGCCATTACTTTTAACTCGGAGGTCCGATTCGAGCGCATCACATATAGAGACGCTCGCAATTAAACAACGGAAGCTCTCGAGATATTCAAATGGTCATAACTTTTAACTCGGAGGTCCGATTCAGGCACATAAAATATCGAGACGCTCGAAATTGAACAATGGAAGTTCTTGAGCAATTCAAATGGTCATAACTGTTCACTTGGAGGTCCGATTCGGGCACATAATATATCGAGATGCCCGAAATTGAATAACGGAAGCTCTTGAGAAATTCAAATGGTCATTTCTTTACGCTCGGAGGTCCAATCAGGCGCATCACATATAGAGACGCTCAAAATTGAACATTGGAAGCTCTCGAGATATTCAAATGGTCATAACTTTTAACTCGGAGGTCCGATTCAGGCACATAAAATATCGAGACGCTCGAAATTGAACAACGGAAGCTCTCGACAAATTCAAATGGTCATAACTTGTCACTCGGAGGTCCGATTCATGTGTATAATATATCGAGACGCTCGAAATTGAATAGTAGAAGCTATTGAGCAATTCCAATGGTCATAACTGTTCACTCGGAGGTCCGATTCAGGCACATAATATATTGAGACGCTCGAAATTAAACAATGGAAGTTCATGAGAAATTTCAATGGTGTTAACTCTTCACTCGGAGGTCCGATTCAGGCGCATCACATATAGAGACGCTCGCAATTAAACAACGGAAGCTCTCGAGATATTCAAATGGTCATAACTTTTAACTCGGAGGTCCGATTCAGGCACATAAAATATCGAGATGCTCGAAATTGAACAACGGAAGCTCTCGAGATATTCAAATGGTCATAACTTTTAACTCGGAGGTCCAATTCAGGCACATAAAATATCAAGACGCTCGAAATTGAACAACGGAAGCTCTCGACAAATTCAAATGGTCATAACTTTTCACTCGGAGGTCCGATTCAGGCATATAATATATCGAGACGCTCGAAATTGTACAGTGGATGCTATTGAGCAATTCCAATGGTCATAACTGTTCACTCGGAGGTCCGATTCAGGCACATTATATATCGAGACGCTCGAAATTAAACAAGGGAAGTTCATGAGAAATTTAAATGGTGTTAACTCTTCACTCGGAGGTCCGATTCAGGCGCATCACATATAGAGACGCTCGCAATTAAACAACGGAAGCTCTCGAGATAATCAAATGGTCATAACTTTTAACTCGGAAGTCCGATTCAGACACATAAAATATCGAGACGCTCGAAATTGAACAATGGAAGTTCTTGAGCAATTCAAATGGTCATAACTGTTCACTCGGAGGTCCGAGTCGGGCACATAATATATCGAGATGCCCGAAATTGAATAACGGAAGCTCTTGAGAAATTCAAATGGTCATTTCTTTACGCTCGGAGGTCCAATCAGGCGCATCACATATAGAGACGCTCAAAATTGAACATTGGAAGCTCTCGAGATATTCAAATGGTCATAACTTTTAACTCGGAGGTCCGATTCAGGCACATAAAATATCGACACGCTCGAAATTGAACAACGGAAGCTCTCGACAAATTCAAATGGTCATAACTTGTCACTCGGAGGTCCGATTCATGTGTATAATATATCGAGACGCTCGAAATTGAACAGTAGAAGCTATTGAGCAATTCCAATGGTCATAACTGTTCACTCAGAGGTCCGATTAAGGCACATAATATATTGAGACGCTCGAAATTAAACAATGGAAGTTCATGAGAAATTTAAATGGTGTTAACTCTTCACTCGGAGGTCCGATTCAGGCGCATCACATATAGAGACGCTCGCAATTAAACAACGGAAGCTCTCGAGATATTCAAATGGTCATAACTTTTAACTCGGAGGTCCGATTCAGGCACATAAAATATCGAGATGCTCGAAATTGAACAACGGAAGCCCTCGAGATATTCAAATGGTCATAACTTTTAACTCGGAGGTCCAATTCAGGCACATAAAATATCGAGACGCTCGAAATTGAACAACGGAAGCTCTCGACAAATTCAAATGGTCATAACTTTTCACTCGGAGCTCCGATTCAGGCATATAATATATCGAGACGCTCGAAATTGAACAACGGAAGCTCTCGAGATATTCAAATGGTCATAACTTTTAACTCGAGGGTCCGATTCAGGCACATAATATATCGAGACGCTCTAAATTGAACAAGGGAAGTTCATGAGAAATTTAAATGGTGTTAACTCTTCACTCGGAGGTCCGATTCAGGCGCATCACATATAGAGACGCTCGCAATTAAACAACGGAAGCTCTCGAGATAATCAAATGGTCATAACTTTTAACTCGGGAAGTCCGATTCTGGCACATAATATATCGAGACGCTCGAAATTGAACAATGGGAAGTTTCTTTGAGCAATTCAAATGGTCATAACTGTTCACTCGGAGGTCCGATTCGGGGCACATAATTTATCGAGATGCCCGAAAATTGAATACGGAAGCTCTTGAGAAATTCAAATGGTCATTTCTTTTACGCTCGGAGGTCCGATCAGGCGCATCACATATATAGACGCTCGAAATTGAACAACGGAAGCTCTCGAGATATTCAAATGGTCATAACTTTTAACTCGGAGGTCCGATTCAGGCACATAATATATCGAGACGTTTGATATTGAACAATGGAAGCACTTGAGAAATTCAAATGGTCATTACTTTTCACTCGGAGGTCCGATTCAGGCACATAATATATCGAGACGCCCGAAATTGAACAACGGAAGCTCTTGAGAAATTCAAATGGTCATTACTTTTCACTCGGAGGTCCGATTCAGGCGCATCACATATAGAGACGCTCGCAATTGAACAACGGAAGCTCTCGAGATATTCAAATGGTCATAACTTTTAACTCGGAGGTCCGATTCAGGCACATAATATATCGAGACGTTCGATATTGAACAATGGAAGCTCTTGAGAAATTCAAATTTATCCAAAGAAACGCTTGGAAAAGAAGATAGAGCACAAAAATATAAGAGACGCCCGAAAATGAACAAAGGAAGATCTTGAGAAATTCAAATGGTCATTGCTTTTCTCTCGGAATTCCGATTCAGGCGCTTCACAATTAGAGACGCTCGCAATTGAACAACGGAAGCTCTCGAGAAATTCAAATGGTCATAACTTTTAACTCGGAAGTCCGATTCAGGCACATAATATATCGAAACGTTCGATATTGAACAATGGAAGCTCTTGAGAAATTCAAATGGTCAATACTTTTCACTCGGAGGTCCGATTCGAGAGCATCACATTATAGAGACGCTCGCAATTGAACAACGGAAGCTCTCGAGATATTCAAATGGTCATAACTTTTAACTCAGATGTCGGATTCAGGCACATAATATATCGACATGCCCGTAATTGAACAACGGA
>NW_024464863.1:7246-7869 GCF_000004515.6 Glycine max
AGACGCTCGAAATTGAACAACGGAAGCTCTCGAGATACTCAAATGGTCATAACTTTTCACTCAGAGGTCCGATTCAGGCGTATAATATATCGAGACGCTCGAAATTGAACAGTGGAAGCTTCTTGAGCAATTCAAATGGTCCTAACTGTTCACTCGGAGGTCCGATTCAGGCACATAATAAATCGAGACGCCCGAAATTGAACAACGGAAGCTCTTGAGAAATTCAAATGGTCATTTCTTTACACTCGGAGGTCCGATCAGGCGCATCACATATAGAGACGCTCGAAATTGAATAACGGAAGCTCTCCAGATATTCAAATAGTCATAACTTTTAACTCGGAGGTTCGATTCAGGCACATAAAATATCGAGACGCTCGAAATTGAACAATGGAAGTTCTTGAGCAATTTAAATGTTCATAACTGTTTACTCGGAGGTCCGATTCAGGCACATAATATATCGAGACGCCCGAAATTGAACAACGGAAGCTCTTGAGAAATTCAAATGGTCATTACTTTTCACTCGGAGATCCGATTCTGGCGCATCACAAATAGAGACGCTCGAAATTGGACAACGGAAGCTCTCGAGATATTTGCCCGTGGCGCCAAGGTTGTAAGCTTAGGAC
>NW_024464863.1:11932-12959 GCF_000004515.6 Glycine max
TTCAAGGCCCTGATAATTCGAGCGCCGAAATTAACAACGAAGCTCGTGAGAAATTCAAATGGTCAATACTTTCACTGTGAGGTGCGATTCGGGCACATCATTCAGAGAGACGCTCGCAATGGAACACCGGAAGCTCTCGACATATTCAAATGGTTATAACTCATAACTCGAAGTTCCGATTCAGTCACATAAAATATCGAGACTCTCGAAATTGAACAACCGGAGCTCTTGAGTATTCAAAGGGTCATTACTTTTCACTGGGAGGTCGGATTCAGGCGTATACTATATCGAGTCGCTCGAAATTGAGCAACGGAAGTTCTCGAGAAATTAAAATGGTCATATCTTTTCAATCAGAGGTCAGATTCAGGCGTACAATATATCGAGACGCTCGAATTTGAGCAGTGGAAAGCTATTGAGCAATTCAAAATGGTCATAACTGTTCACTAGGAGGTCCGATTCAGGAACATAATATATCGACACGCCGCAAATTGAACAACGTAAGCTCTTGAGAAATTCAAATGGTCATTTCTTTACACTTGGAGGTCCGTTCACGCGCATCACATATAGAGACGGTCGAAATTGAACAACGGAAGCTCTTGAGCAATTCAAATGGTCATTACTTTTCACTCGGAGGTCTGATTCAGGCGTATAATATATCGAGACGCTCGAAATTGAACAACGGTATCTCTCGAGAAATTAAAATGGTCATAACTTTTCACTCAGAGGTCCGACTCAGGCACATAATATATCCAGACGCTCGAAATTGAACAACGGAAGCTCTCGAGAAATTCAAATGGTCATAACTTTTAGCTCGGAGGTCCGATTCAGGCGCATAATATATCGAGACGCTCGAAATTGAACAACGGAAGCTCTCAAGAAATTTAAATGGTCATAACTTTTAACTCGGAGGTCCGATTCAGGCACATAATATATCGAGACGCCCGAAATTGAACAACGGAAGCTCTTGAGAAATTCAAATGGTCATTACTTTTCACTCGGAGGTCCGATTCGGGCGCATCACATATAG
>NW_024464863.1:13368-14174 GCF_000004515.6 Glycine max
AATGGTCATAACTTTTCATTCAGAGGTCCGATTCAGCCGTATAATATATCGAGACGCTCGAAATTGAACAGTGGAAGCTTCTGAGCAATTCAAATGGTCATAACTGTTCACTCGGAGGTCCGATTCAGGAACATAATATATCGAGACGCCCGAAATTGAACACCGGAAGCTCTTGAGAAATTCAAATGGTCATTTCTTTACACTCGGAGGTCCCGATCACGCGCATCACATATAGAGACGGTCGAAATTGAACAACGGAAGCTCTTGAGAAATTCAAATGGTCATTACTTTTCACTCGGAGGTCTGATTCAGGCGTATAATATATCGAGACGCTCGAAATTGAACAACGGTATCTCTCGAGCAATTAAAATGGTCATAACTTTTCACTCAGAGGTCCGATTCAGGCATATAATATATCGAGACGCTCGAAATTGAACAACGAAAGCTCTCGAGAAATTAAAATGGTCATAACTTTTAATTCGGAGGTCCGATTCAGGCACATAAAATATCGAGATGTTCTAAATTGAACAATGGAAGTTCTTGAGCAATTCAAATGGTCATAACTTTTCACTCGGAGGTTCGATTCAGGCACATAATATATCGAGACGCCCGAAATTGAACAAAGGAAGCTCTTGAGAAATTCAAATGGTCATTACTTTTCACTCGGAGCTCCGATTCGAGCGCATCACATATAGAGACGCTCGAAATTGAACAACTGAAGCTCTCGAGATATTCAAATGGTCATAACTTTTAACTCGGAGGTCCGATTCAGGCACATAATATATCGAGACGCCCGAAATTGAACA
>NW_024464864.1:0-14066 GCF_000004515.6 Glycine max
GAGATGAATGAAGGGAAAGGAAGAGAAGAGCACGAAATTTTGTGCTCTAAAAGAGCTCTGAAATCTGAATTTTAATTTTCAAATGATCAAAGTTCAAAAAAATACACACACATGACCTATATTTATAGCCTAAGTATCACACAAAATTGGAGGGAAATTTGATTTTTTATTCAAATTTCACTTGAATTTGAAATTGAATTTGTGGAGCCAAATTTTGGAGCCAAAATTCCACTAATTACGATTATTGAATTTTAGATATAGTTCAGCCCACTAATCCAAGTTCAAGTGCAAGATTCTCCACTAAGTGTACTTAGGTGTCATGAGGCATGTAAAGCATGAACGACATGCACAAAGTGTGACTATATGATGTGGCAATGGGGTGTAACAAGCAAATGCTCACCTCCCCCTCTAAAATTTAATTGGATTGGGCTTCTCCAAATTCAATTTAATTTATTTCTCAATACACACATCAAATACTCACTTAATGCATGTGAAATTACAAAACTACCCCTAATACAAAAAACTAGTCTAAGTGCCCTAAAATACAAGGGCTGAAAAATCCTACATTTCTAGGGTACCCTACCTACATTATGGAGCCCTAAATACAAGGCCCAAAAATAATGAAACCTTAATCTAATATGTACAAAGATAAGTGGGCTCATACTTAGCCCGAGTCTTCTATCCAATGCCCTTACGGGGTAGGATTGCATCATATTTCGTGTTCAATTGGTGAAGTTTTTGTTGGCAAGGCTCTTATTCATTTAGGAGCCAGTATTAATTTGATGTCATTTTCCATGTGTCGGAGTCTTGGAGAGTTGGAGATAATGCCGACTAGGATGACTTTACAATTAGCAGATTGCTCCATCACCAGACCCTATGGAGTAATAGAGGATGTTTTGGTTCGGGTCAAACACCTTACCTTCGCCACTGATTTGGTAGTGATGGACATAGAAGAGGACTCTGAGATTCCCTTAATCCTAGGGCGTCCATTTATGTCAACCGTGTTGGATCAAGTGGCCTCGGAATAATTAAGAAGGGGGGGGGGGGTTGAATTAATTATTAATGTACCTTGACTAATTAAAAAACTATCCTTCTTAATGTTACTAGAATCAATTAGGCTTTTACTACTAAGTTAAGAAAGTAAAGAATAGAAATAGAAACATAACCAAAAGTAAAAGCGATAATTAAAGTGCACAGCGGAAATTAAAAGTGTAGGGAAGAAGAAGACAAACACAAGAGTTTTATACTGGTTCGGTAACAACCCGTGCCTACATCCAGTCCCCAAGCGACCTGCGGTCCTTGAGATTTCTTTTCAACCTTGTAAAAACCTTTACAAACAAAGATCCACAAGGGGTGTACCCTCCCTTGTTCTCTTTGAACAACCAAGTGGCTGTACCCTCCACTTGAACTGATCCACAAGAGATGTACCCTATCTTGTTCTTAGTTACAACAACCCAAGTAGATGTACCCTCTACTTGTACCACAAAGGATGTACCCTCTAATGTGCTAAGACAAAGTTCTCAGGCAGTTAGTCCTTTGAAACTTTGTGAAGGGTGTTGGATCGAGTGGCCTCAGAATAATTAAGAAGGGGGGGGTACCCTCCCTTGTTCTCCTTGTGCAAAGATCCACAAGGGATGTACCCTCCCTTGTTCTCCTTGAACCTAGTGGATGTACCCTCCACTAGAACTGATCCACAAGAGATGTACCCTCTCTTGTTCTCAGTCAAACCCAAGTAGATGTACCCTCTACTTGTACCACAAAGGATGTACCCTCCAATGTGTTGAGACAAAGATCTCAGGCTGTTAAACCTTTGATACTTTGTGAATGGGGATACAAAAGAATTCTCAGGCGGTTAGTCCTTCGAACACTTTTGTATTAGGGAAAGGGAAGAATCAAAAGAATTCTCATACTGTGTCGTTTTGAATTCTTTGACAAGGGAGAAGGGAGACACAAAAGAATTCAGGCGGTTAGTCCTTTGTTCTTTTGGAAAAGGGAGAAGAGAGACACAAAAAGAATTCAGGCGGTTAGTCCTTGGCGAATTCTTTTTGGCAAAGGGAGAAGAGAATGAAAAGATGAATAGCACAAGTTTTCAAGGTTTAGAAAACCAGAAAACTTCAGAAAGCTTTTGGTACAAAGAAGAAGAAGAAGGTCAAAGAGATTCAAGGCTTGTAAAGGATTGTATGAATATGTGTTCAAGATAATTGAAATGCAAAACAAAGCCTTGCTTTTATAGACTCTTCATGTCTGGTCAAGACAACCATTTAGAAGAGTTATAACTTTTAGAAAAACTTAAAACCAATTTGAAAAAGTCAAAACCTTTTTTAAGAGTTACATCTTTTGATTTATCAGAAACAGTCACTGGTAATCGATTACCAAATTAGTGTAATCGATTACACAAAACTTTTGTGTGAAAGGATGTGACTCTTCACATTTGAATTTGAATTTCAACGTTCAAAGGAACTAGTAATCGATTACCAAAACATTGTAATCGATTATAGCTTTTTAAAAATAATTGGGACATTGTAAATTCAATTTGAAAAATTTTTCAAAACAATTTTGCTACTAGTAATCGATTACAACAATCTGGTAATCGATTACCAGAGAGTAAAAAACTCTTTGGTAAAAGGTTTTGTCAAAAACTCATGTGCTATTCAAAGTTTTGAAAAAAAAATTTAATACTTATCTTGATTGAGTCTTTTCTTCATTCTTGAATCTTGAGTCTTGATTCTTGAGATCTTGAACCTTGAATCTTGATTCTTGAGATCTTGAACCTTGAATCTTGATTCTTGATTCTAGGCTTTCTTCTTGAGTCTTGAATTCTTCTTGATTCTTTTCTTGAACTCTTGAATTGTTCTTGATTCACTTGAGTTGTTCTTTGATTGATCTTTGAGCTTTTTTTCATCACCTTTGTCATCATCTTTTATCATCATCATTGTTATCATCAAAACACCTTTGAATCACCTTTGATTCACCGTGAAGCTTTGCTTCTCCAAAGGGGAAACAAAAGATATCTCAGGCGGTTAGTCCTTTGAAATCTTTTGTTTAGGGAAAGGGAAGAATCAAAAGAATTCTCAGACTGTGTCGTTTTGAATTCTTTGAAAAGGGAGAAGGGAGACACAAAAGAATTCAGGCGGTTAGTCCTTGTTCTTTTGGAAAAGGGAGAAGAGAGACACAAAAAGAATTCAGGCGGTTAGTCCTTGGCGAATTCTTTTTGGCAAAGGGAGAAGAGAATGAAAAGATATAGCACACTTTTGTTTTCTGTGAAAGAACAAGGTTTGGAAACCAGAAAACTTAGAAAGCTTTTGGCAAAGGAAGAAGAAGAAGAAGAAGATTTCAAAGAGATTCAAAGTTGTAAAAGTTTGTAAAAGTTATTGAAATGCAAGTCAAGGTCTTGCTTTTATAGACTCTTCATGTCTGGTCAAGAAAACCATTGGAAGAGTTATAACCTTGAGAAAAACCTGAAAACCATTGGAAGAGTTACATCTCTTGATTTTTATTCAAAACTTGTCACTGGTAATCGATTACCAAACCATGTAATCGATTACACAAAGCATTTTATGAAAAGATGTGACTCTTCACAATTGATTTGAATTTCAACGTTCAGATACACTGGTAATCGATTACCAATATATTGTAATCGATTACACCATTTAAAATCAATTGGAACGTTGCAAATTCAGTTAAAAGCTTTTGAAATCAAACTTTGCCACTGGTAATCGATTACAGGAAACTGGTAATCGATTACCAGAGAGTAAAAACTCTGGTAACTTAGAAAATTTTGAGAAAAACTCTTTTGAAAAACAAAACTGTGCTATGTTTGTTTTTTGAAAAATCTTTTCAATACTTCCCTTGTGAAGTCTTCTTGATTTCTTCTCTTGAATCTTGAATTCATCTTCTCTTGAATCTTGAAATCAAACTTCTCTTGATTCTTGAATCTTCTTGATTTCTTCTCATGAAACTTGAAATTAACTTGATCTTGAACTTGTTGACTCAATCTTGAAATCATTCTTTGGGCTTTTTGTCATCATCTTTGTCATTATCAAAACTTCTTGAATCAACTTGATTCATCATCATGAAGCTTGTTTCTATAAACCGCTAGTTGTGTAGTAGATATGGGGAAAGGAAAATTAGAGCTAAGTGTCGACAATCAAAACGTTACTTTTGATTTATTTGACTCTATGAAGCATCCGAGTGACCATAAGGCATGTTTTAAGATGGATAAGGTGGAACAAGAGATTGATATGGTAGCTAAAGCCATGGTTAGGCAAACTCCACTCGAAAAAGTGTTGACCAACACCCTGAGTGTTTGACTGCAGAAGAAGAAAAAGAAGTGCAGAGTTGCTTGGAGGAATTAGAAGGTGAGCAAGAGAGTTTCCTTGAAAGGATGAAGTTGAAGAGCTAAAGAAGACAAACCACCAGAGGAAGCAAAAGTGGAATTGAAGACCCTTCCTAAGCTTTAAAGTATGTATTTTAGGAGAGAATAAACCAAACCGGTGATTATCAGTAATTCTTTAAAAAGGAAGAGGAAGCTCACTGGTGGAAATTTTGAAGAAGCATACAGCAGCTATTGGGTGGCATATCTCAGATTGAAAGGAATCAGCCCTCTTATTGTATGCACAAGATCAACATGGAAGCTGATTACAAACCTGTAAGATAGCCACAAAGAAGACTAACCCAGTCATGAAGGAGGAGGTGAGAAAGGAAGTGCTAAAATTGTTAGAAGCAGGCCTCATATATCCAATGTCAGATAGTGCCTGGGTCAGTCCTATGCAGGTAGTTCCAAAGAAAGGTGGCATGACAGTTGTTAGAAACGAAAGAATGATTTGATTCCAACAAGAACTGTCACTGGATGGAGGATGTGCATAGATTATCGAAAGCTGAACAATGCCACCAGAAAGGACCACTACCCACTTCCCTTCATGGACCAAATGCTTGAACGGCTGGCATGACAATCATTTTACTATTTTCTAGATGGATACTTTGGATATAATCAAATTGTTGTGGACCCTAAGGATCAGGAGAAGATTGCCTTTACTTGTCCCTTTGGTGTATTTTCTTACAGGCGAATTGTAACGACCCGCCTCGTCGCTATGATATCACCACTGTGAACCTTGACAATTTCAATTATTAAATGAAAACTCCTTAATTTGCTTATGAAAAATACAAGTTTTTTGTCTCAACATACATTCACCAAACAACACACCATTACTTAAGTGAATATATATATATATATATATATATATATATATATGGAATAGTAACTCGATACACATCATACACATAATGGAAATTAAACTTGTTCATACATATAATTAAATATGTGATTTACATCTTTAGTTCAACAAAAGAATCATGAAACCAACTATAGAGGAGTTGATTAACAAAACAAACTCTCTCCCAAAATCTATCCCAACGTCATCACGTCGGCTCGGCGGCTCCTCAACAGAATCTACTTCCTGCACCCTACTGCTGTTATTCTGCTCCCACGAACAAGGTTCGCGATCATCACAGGTATCAACCACACGATACAAAATTGAAAGGGTGAGTTCATTATAAAAGGACCAATACTAAAACCAGATAACCACAATTAGTAAAAAGCATAGGTAAACATCATGAGCTTACACAACATTCATTAATCAATACACATATCCAACAATTATTCATCATCCATCCATGGATCCAATCAATTGTGCTAGAATGATGCATGCACCTGATCTCAACTCTCAGATGCAATGTGGTACATACCATCCCCAAGGAAATAGCCTAAGTGTGTCCAAACGACACTCTCACTTAGGAAAACTAGGTTGTACAAGTATTTCTCCTCACAAGAAACTACAAGTACAAGTATTTCTCCAATGGAAAAGTATTTCTCCTCACAAGAAATCAATTAGGCAACTCCCTCCCCCCCCCCCCCCCACGGTGATCAGCTTGAGTCTCAAGGGAGTTCCAAACCGAGTGACACACCCCTAGTACAAGTATTTCTCCTCACAAGAAACTACAAGTACTTACTGGCCAAGTTACACTATTTTCATATCATATGAAGTATGAAACATGGGCACCATCAAGTGCACTGACCATGGACAAATTAAAGATCCTAAGCCACCCCCCCCCCTCAAGAGATGCTTAGACTCTTTAACCACTTTGTTTCTCCCACCAGAGACATCCGACAAGGTCACCTCATATCAATATCATCATACATATCAACACCAGCACATGTCAGTTAAAGTCATCAATAGCAACATCAACAGTAAGCGCATCGCGTATATACATATATCTTTCATGCCTGAGATTCAAACTCCTCGGGTCTTCAAACAACACAAGTCAAATAAGGACAATAATTTTATTCATCAACAATAATATATCGCATCCCATTCGTCAAAAATTGATTTTCTATAAAAAGTCAGCATGCAACAAGGAAGGCATATATTCCCATAGTAGGTTCCCTGACCATAACCATGGTATAAAAATGGTAAATTATAATAAACTCCCTCACCTATTGTGAGCTCTCCGTCATTCCTCTTTACGTTACTCAAAGGTCTCTCTTGTTCACGCTCGTAAGTCCAAACACAAGTTTCTATATACCAAATTGAAGGAAATTTAGCATAGATTTCAGAAGTAAAGTTAACAACAATATTCGAGTCAAATACCCCTGTCAAAACATAAAGAGCTAGGGTGTTTCGGGTTCTACTAAAAGGAGACATCATTTTAAATTCTGATCACGCCAATGTGACCGGGGTTCAGTAAGGTCACGAAAAGAACACCCATTTCATAAAAAGATAACTTTTACAATGTCTCATTTCTAGGATTTTTCAAAGGAAGTATAAAAACACCTTATAACAGTACCCAACCACATGAGACACTAAGGGGAACTCAAACTAACTAGGAGAATGGTTTAGAAATCAAGATTACCTCAGAAAAGCTACGAAATGGAGGATTGGGGAACATTCTCCACTGAATCCTTGAGAAGGATTTTGAGGATTCTGCTCCGATTAAAGTGTTCCTCTTGGTGCGAGGGTTCAACGGCACACAACGACGGCTTGCGCGACCACCGGTGGTCATGGGTGATGAAGTTGGGGTGTTGAGAGGGTTTTGGGGGAAGGGAGGAGGAAGAAATGGTGTTTTCGTTGCTGGTTCATAATTTGAAGCTGCAACACTCGCCTGGGTGAGTGTGGCTCGCCTGGCGAGCTGTCCACAACTCAATTTTCTGCTTCGGAAAAAAAATTCATATCTCAAAACGGTCAAACAGTGGATAATTATCTTAGAAACCTCCAGAAAAAGTTGAAGATGATCCAACTGTTAACGAGTCCAGGATGACAATTTTACTGAGATAGATTTTGGCAAAAATTTGAAATCTTACAATTTCAACTTAGATCAACAAAACTCAATATCCACATCAAGAAATTCACACATGACTAATTCTAGCCATACCTCACTCATTCAAGTCAACCATAATTCAAAAACACAATAAATAAATTAAACATCAAATTATAATTAGTAATATATTTCAGGGTGTTACATGAATGTCTTTCGGCCTTTGCAATGCTCCTGCAACTTTTCAGAGATGTATGATGGCAATCTTTGCATATATGGTGGAGAAGAGTATTGAAGTGTTTATGGATGACTTTTCTGTTTTTGGATCCTCATTTGAATGTTGTCTATCCAATCTGGAGAGAGTATTGAAAAGGTGTGAAGAAACCAATTTAGTTCTATACTGGGAGAAATGCCATTTTATGGTGAAAGAAGGCATTGTGCTGGGACACAAAATTTCTGCCAAGGGGATAGAAGTAGATAAAGCAAATATTGATGTGATAGAAAGATTACCCCCTCCAGTAAATGTCAAAGGGATAAGGAGCTTTCTGGGCATGCTGAATTCTATCGATGATTCATTAAAGATTTCTTAAAGATCGCCAAACCACTCAGCAATTTGCTTAACAAGGATAATGTGTTTATATTTGATGAAGAATGCTTGCAAGCATTTAACATTCTCAAAACAAGACTAGTATCAGCTCCTGTGATTACAGTACCAAACTGGGGTCAAGAATTTGAGTTAATGTGTGATGCAAGTGACTATGCAATTGGTGCTGTGTTGGGTCAAAGGAAAGGCAAGTTTTCCATGCCATTTACTATGCTAGTAAAGTGTTGAATGATGCCCAGATCAACTACACTACAACTGAAAAAGAAATGTTGGCAATTGTGTATGCATTAGAGAAGTTCAGATCGTACTTGGTAGGATCGAAGGTCATACTTTACATGGATCATGCAACAATCAAGTACTTACTTAATAAAGCTAATTCTAAGCCTCGTTTAATCAAATGGATTATGTTACTTCAAGAATTTGATTTGGAGATTCGAGACAAGAAGGGTTCTGAGAATGTGGTAGCTGACCACTTGTCACGACTAGTCAATAGGAGGTAATTGTGAGAGAGATGGAAATAAAGATGAATTCCCAAATGAATCTCTGTTCATGATGAGTGAGAGACCCTGGTTCGCTGACTTGGCTAACTTTAAAGCAGTAGGAACTAACCCTAAAGATTTGACTTGGCAGCAAAGGAAGAAATTCCTTCATGACGCTTATTTCTATGTATGGGATGACCCTCATCTATTTAAGATGGATGCTAATAACATTTTGAGAAGATGTGTTACTAAGGAGGAAGCCAAGAATATTCTATGGCATTGTCCTAACTCTCCATGTGGAGGACATTATGGTGGGGACAGAACAACAGCCAAGGTCTTGCAATCAGGATTCATTTGGCCATTAATCTTTAAAGATGCTCACCAAGATGCTTTGCAATGCGATCAATGTCAGAGAATGGGGGGGATCTCCAGGAGAAACGAAATGCCTCTGTAGAATACATTCTGTAGAAGGTGTTCTACCTTCATCCTTGGGGCAATGAATACATTCTTGTAGCTATGGATTATGTATCTAAGTGGGTAGAAGTTGTAGCTGCACCTAAGAATGATGCCAAAACCATGGTGAAATTCCTGAAGAAGAACATATTTGCACAGTTTGGGGTGCCAAGAGTTTTAATCAGTGATGGAGGTTCTCATTTTTGTAACAGCCAGCTACAGAAGGTGTTAGGCCCATTATCATGTTACACATAAAGTTGCATCTCTTTATCATCCGCAAACTAATGGTCAAGCAGAAGTCTCCAACAGGGAATTGAAGAAAATTTTGGAGAAAATTGTAGCATCAAGCAGGAAAGACTGGGCAAGCAAATTGGATGACGCACTATGGGCCTATAGAACTGCTTTTAAAACTCCTATTGGCTTATCTCCATTTCAAATGGTTTACGACAAATCCTGTCATTTACCAGTAGAATTGGAGCATAAAGCATATTGGGCTTTGAAGTTTTTGAATTTTGATGAGACTGCTTCAGGGGAACAAAGAAAAACACAGTTGTTGGAGTTGGAGGAAATGAGATGGAATACTTATGAGTGTTCCAGATTGTACAAAGATAAAGTAAAGGCCTACCATGATAAGAAGCTGCTCAAGAAGGAATTCAGATCGGAACAACAAGTATTGATGTTTAACTCCAAACTGAAGTTATTTCCGGGAAAGCTCAAATCCAAATGGTCAGGACCCTTCACTATCAAAGAGATCAGGTCATATGGAGTTGTAGAATTAGTTGATCCTCATTCATCAACTCTAGACAAATCACGGGTAGTCAATGGTCAAAGATTGAAGTTGTACCATGGTGTAAGCATTGATAGGCTAAACACCATTATTCACTTGCAGGAACCATGAAGACTTTTGCGTCAAGCTAATGACGTTAAAAGAGCGTATACTGGGAGGCAACCTAACCCTTTTTAATTTTGTTCTTCTTGCATTTAGTTAAGTTTGATTGCTTGTGATTGTTTGAATTCAGCATGTTTAGTATTGAAAAAGGGGTTAAAAAGCTTTTGTGAAGTTGTGGATAGAAAAATAACTTGAGAAAAAATTTTGTTGTCCACTCGCTAAGCGCACTTTTTGCGCTAAGTGCCATCTTCTTCACGCGCTAAGCGAGCTGTTGTTCGCGCTAAGCGAATTGACCCTGATCATTGGCTGCATGGTACCGCTAAGCGTGTGACCTGTGTGCTAAGCCCAAAAACTCTATCCATTTAATTTTTGGAATTGGGCTAAGCGAGTCATCTCGCTAAGTGCGTAAGTCTGGCCTCGCTAAGCACGCTGATGTGCTAAGCGCTATTCTTCTCTGTCTGATTAATTTCAAGAATTGGGCTAAGCGAGTGCCCTCGCTAAGCCCAATTCCTTCTCTATTTGGAATAGCACTAAGCAAGACAGACACACTAAGCACGGTCCATTACTGCATTTAAGGAGCATTTTATTTGCTAAGCGCGGCCTTGGCCCGCTAAGCGAGAGTTGGGGGACCAATTAGAGCTGCAAAACTCGCTCAGCGCGTACCTTCGCACCCCAAAAACTTCTCTGGAATGTCATAATTTTGTAATGGGCTTAGCGAGCAGATCCGCTGAGCACATGAGCTTTAAAACTCAAACGTCATGTTGACTCGCTTAGCGAGTCCATGCGCTAAGCGAGTCATTCGAAATTGCCAGTAAATAAGGCAACTGCCTTAAGCAGTTGCCATTTTACTTCCTCTGAGCATTTTCATTCACCCCCTGCATTGCCTGCCTTTTTGCTCCCTCTTTGCACTCATATTCAGCAGCACAAGTAAGTTTTTTTAAAACTTTGTTCATTTTATTTGCAAATTTCAAACTTCAGGCTAGTTAAATTAGTAGTGTTACATTAAATTTCTATTAATGCTTAGTTCTGTTAGGTTAGTTGTTTGTTAGACTAGCATTAGGGTCTTATTATGGATACAATGTGCCTGTTTTGATTAGGGTTAGATGACCTAATAGGGGCCTAAGAGGAGGGGTGAGAAGCCCCTATTTTTTCTGGAAATCGTGATGAGCGTGCTAAGCGCCTTGCTGGGCTAAGCGAGTTCATCATTTTTGTTGAACATCTGGATTTCCATATAAACTCGCTAAGTGCGGCTCTATCTCGATAAGCGTGTTCATCTTCTCTGAGTGAAAATTCAATTGCTTATGAACTCGCTAAGCGCATCTATGTGCTAAGCGAGTAATGTGTTCTCAAACACTTAGAATTTTTTGTGTTTTGTTATGCGCTAAGCGTGCCCTGTCATGCTAAGCGCAATTATCTCTCTATTTTTCAAATTGTTGGAATTGGGTTTAGCGAGCTTGCTCGCTAAGCCAGTGTTGTCCAGTAGAGTAGTCGCGCTAAACGCGCCTTGCGGCACTAAGCGCAAATCCTTCTTTGTTTTGAAAATTCGTGGAATTGGGCTTAGTGAGCCTGCTTGCTAAGCCAATTTAGCAGAAAAAATTGGATCTGTGTTCACTTGCTAAGCGTGTGGCTATCGCGCTTAGCGCATGAGTAGATTTTCCTAAGGGGCGCTAAGCGAGTCAGTTGCGCTAAGCGCCCAGTCTGATTTTTAGTTTTATTTTCTGCTTTTTAATTTGAATAAATTCCTGTCTAATCTTGTGTTTTGATTCTTTTGTATTGCAGATGGCTTCCTATAAGAGAAAAGCCACAGCTTTAGCGTCTCAGGCTGGTTATGATAGATCTAGATTTGTATCACAGGAGGCCTGGGATCATTACTCAAATAACATGCTTGCCAAGAACATTCTGCCAGAAAGAAATGTCAAGTTGTATATCAATGAGTTTGACAAGTTCAAAAGAGAATTGATATAAAAGAAACTGGCATAAACAGCTGACCAACTTGACTGAGGGAAGCATTGATGTGGCAATTATGAAGGAATTTTATGCAAATCTATATGTCCCTGATGACAAGTTTCCCAAGCAAGTTAGGGTTTGAGGGCACTTGATAAAATTTGATGTTGATTCCCTCAACAACTTCTTGGAGACTCTAGTGGTTGTGGAGCAAGGGGAGAGCTTACCTTCTTACTCCAGGTTTTCTAGACTAAGGCCTGATCCTCAGGAGCTTGCAGCCCAGTTGTGTATCCCTGGGAGGGGATTTGTTCTTACCCTAATTTCGTCCGGGGACCTTTGCTTGATGGCATGCGACCTTTCTTTGGTCCTTGTGAGGTGCTTGGCACCCATCATTAGGCAATTTGTGAAATTCCAGGACATGCCGAAAAACCAAAAAATATTGATGCACAATCCGTAAGTTTCCGTGACACACCGGAAATCAAATGGAAGCATCGTTGCATAATTAAGTGAGATTCTGTAACATTCCATAAGTCAAAAAGGGGATGATTATGTAATCCGCAAGGTTCCGTAACATTACGGAAAGAAAACAAGTATCGTTACGAGATTCGTAAGTTTCCGTAACTTTACGAAAAAAGAATCACCAAAAAAGGTAAGGGGGTGAACTTATCAAGATAGGGGTGTAAATAGCAATTCAAATCTAGGCTCTTCCAGAACATTTTGGAAGTTGGGTTGCTTAAGGAGGAAGCAACTGGGCGGCAAGCTCCTCCACGTTTTTGAAAAATGGTTTTCGGGGCTTCCGTGGCTTCCGTAATACTTCCGTAAAATTTCCGAAAACCTTGGGTAAGCATATTCCACTTAACATTGGTGAAAGGGAAGAGAAAAAAGATGAAAATCAAATTCGAAAACAGTTCCGTAAGGCTTCCGTAACTTTTCCGTAAAATACGAAAAGGGGGGTGAACTTAGTAATTCGGGTGCGCTTAGAAATCTTCTTGATTAAGTCTTTGGGCGGCAACCACCTCCCCTATTTTGCTATAAATAGGGGAGGAAGTGAAGAAGAAAAGGGTTCAGCCCCTTTGGCACTTCTCTCTCTTTCGAATTTGCTTGGAAAAATTATTTTCGTGAAGAAAATCTAAGCCGAGGCACTTCCGAAACGTTTCCGTAACGTTTTCCGTGAGGAATCTTGCAAAGGTTTCAACCGTTCTTCGACGTTCTTCATTCGTTCTTCATCGTTCTTCGATCTTCAACGGGTAAGTACCTCGAACCAAGCTTTTCGATTCATTCTATGTACCCATAGTGGTCCACATTGTGTTTCGTGCATTTTTATTCTCGTTTTGTTTACTTTTTATACCCCCTGTTGACGTGCTTAAGCCATTTTACTTAAGTCATTTCTCGCTTAACTTAAAAATAAAATAAATTTCCACCGAACGTTTGAATTGTATTATCCATTAACTTCGGTTAAATTAAATTCCGACCGTTCGGTCGTGCCGTAACCACGTTGGAAATCAAAAAGAGGTAAAAAAAATAATATAATAATCAAAAAGACATCTTTTAGTAAAATAAAGCGGAAAATCAATCGGACGTTTTCTCTTTGGGATTTCTCATTCTTAATCGAATTGATTAATAACTAAAGTGAAACTAAAGGCTAAAATCAATTCGCCTAGTCAAGCTCGTCCATAAAAATAGGCTTTTGAAGTTTGTCATTTCATTTTTTTCACTAAGTAAAATGGATCATTTTTAAGGTCCAACGCCTTAAAATGATCACCTCTTAAAGTAAAAAAGAATCACTTGATAAAAAAGAACTACGTAGGTCTGATTTTCTCATCCCAAATTGAGGAATACGTAGGAGCAAAGGGAAACACCCTTGTCGACCACAAAAAGAGAAAATATAAAAAGGGTATAAAGGATATAGAGACATAAAAAGGGAACATAAAAAATCAAAGTCATGTTTGCACATTCGATTAAAGGCTGCCGTCCCTTGGGGCGGACGTGTGGGGTGCTAATACCTTCCCCGTGCGTAAATACAACTCCCGAACCTTTCACTTAAAAGTTCGTAGATCGCGTCTTTTCCGGTTTTTCCGACGTTTTCCTCAAATAAACGTTGGTGGCGACTCCGCGCGTATTCCTTTCGTGGAACACGCATCCCGCGAGTCACGCGTCGCCCTCCCGCCGAAGGGTAGGTTGCGACAGTTGGCGACTCCACTGGGGACTGTTTTTAGAGAGTTAGGCCATTTAATTTTGTGCAATGTTTTACCGTGACTTACCCCTTTGTTGGTTTCCTTTCATTATGTTCTTGTGTATATAAACTCTTTGTTGCTTTTAGTGCGTTTTAGAATGTATGCATGAGGTAAATATTTATTCATCGTCCCGGGGACCTTATACAGAGGCA
>NW_024464865.1:0-13876 GCF_000004515.6 Glycine max
CCACCTCGGCAAAAAAATATTTTCTAACCGACTTCATGCATATTTCATTCAGGGATTGTATAGAAAACTCAATAGCTGACAACGGTCGTAAAATAGGCCCGACTGATATTTTTCAGCCGACATTGCCCAATTTTTTTTAAAAACGCTCGCTGGCAGACAATGTTTTTTTACGGCCGAGGAAGTTTTCTTGTTTTGGTGTTGCATAAAAAAATTACAATGTAGGTCGGCTAGGTTTTTTTGTGGGATCTCAACCGACGTTTGGTTACGGCCGAAACTGGCATGTTCCCATTTATTCGGCCAGGAAAACATTAGCCCACCTCGGCAAAAAAATATTTGCTATCCGACTTCATGCATATTTCATTCAGGGAATGAATTGAAAACTCAATAGCCGACATCGGTCGTGAAATAGCCCCGACTGATATTTTTAAGCAAACATTGCGCAATTTTTTTTTTAAATACGCTCGCTGGCAGATAATGTTTTTTATATGGCAGTGGAAGTTTTCGTGTTTTGGTGTTTCATAAAAAATGTACAATGTAGGTCGGCTAGGTTTTTTTGTGCGAGCTCAACCGACGTTTTGTTTCGGCCGAAACTGATATGTTCCCATTTATTCGGCCAGGAAAACATTAGCCCACCTCGGCAAAAAAATATTTTCTAACCGACTTCATGCATATTTCATTCAGGGATTGTATAGAAAACTCAATAGCTCACAACGGTCGTAAAATAGGCCCGACTGATATTTTTCAGCCGACATTGCCCAATTTTTTTTAAAAACGCTCGCTGGCAGACAATGTTTATTTACGGCCGAGGAAGTTTTCTTGTTTTGGTGTTGCATAAAAAAATTACAATGTAGGTCGGCTAGGTTTTTTTGTGGGAGCTCAACCGACGTTTGGTTACGGCCGAAACTGGCATGTTCCCATTTATTCGGCCAGGAAAACATTAGCCCACCTCGGCAAAAAAATATTTGCTATCCGACTTCATGCATATTTCATTCAGGGATTGAATAGAAAACTCAGTAGCTGACAACGGTCGTGAAATAGGCCCAACTGATATTTTTCAGCCGACATTGCGCAATTTTTTTTTAAAAACGCTCGCTGGCAGAGAATGTTTTTTATACGGCAGTGGAAGTTATCCTGTTTTGGTGTTGCATAAAAAATTTACAATGTAGGTCGGCTAGGTTTTTTTGTGCGAGCTCAACCGACGTTTGGTTACGGCAGAAACTGGCATGTTCCCAATTATTCGGCCAGGAAAACATTAGCCCTACTCGGCAAAAAAATATTATTCACCGATATTGATAAAAAAAAAATGGCAGTCGACGTCGGCCAGGAAAGATGAACGATCGGGGTCTAAAAAAGATGCATCATCGGACGAAGCTGATAAAACATTTCCTAACCGACATCATGCAAATTTCGTTCACGGAATGAATTGAAAACTCAATAGCCGACATCGGTCGTGAAATAGCCGCGACTGATATTTTTCAGCCGACATTGCACAATTTTTATTTGAAAATCTCGCTGACAGATAATGTTTTTTTTACGGCAGTGGAAGTTATCATGTTTTGGTGTTGCATAAAAAATGTACAATGTAGGTCGGCTAGGTTTTTCTGTGCGAGCTCAACCGACGTTTTGTTTCGGCCGAAACTGATATGTTCCCATTTATTCGGCCAGGAAAACATTAGCCCACCTCGGCAAAAAAATATTTTCTAACCGACTTCATGCATATTTCATTCAGGGATTGTATAGAAAACTCAATAGCTGACAACGGTCGTAAAATAGGCCCGACTGATATTTTTCAGCCGACATTGCCCAATTTTTTTTAAAAACGCTCGCTGGCAGACAATGTTTTTTTACGGCCGAGGAAGTTTTCTTGTTTTGGTGTTGCATAAAAAAATTACAATGTAGGTCGGCTAGGTTTTTTTGTGGGAGCTCAACCGACGTTTGGTTACGGCCGAAACTGGCATGTTCCCATTTATTCGGCCAGGAAAACATTAGCCCACCTCGGCAAAAAAATATTTGCTATCCGACTTCATGCATATTTCATTCAGGGAATGAATTGAAAACTCAATAGCCGACATCGGTCGTGAAATAGCCCCGACTGATATTTTTAAGCAAACATTGCGCAATTTTTTTTTAAATACGCTCGCTGGCAGATAATGTTTTTTATACGGCAGTGGAAGTTTTCGTGTTTTGGTGTTTCATAAAAAATGTACAATGTAGGTCGGCTAGGTTTTTTTGTGCGAGCTCAACCGACGTTTTGTTTCGGCCGAAACTGGTATGTTCCCATTTATTCGGCCAGGAAAACATTAGCCCACCTCGGCAAAAAATATTTGCTAACCGACTTCATGCATATTTCATTCAGGGATTGAATAGAAAACTCAATAGCTGACAACGGTGGTGAAATAGAACCGACTGATATTTTTCAGCCGACATTGCGTAATTTTTTTTTAAAAACGCTCGCTGGCAGACAATGTTTTTTTACGGCCGAGGAAGTTTTCTTGTTTTGGTGTTGCATAAAAAAATTACAATGTAGGTCGGCTAGGTTTTTTTTGTGGGAGCTCAACCGATGTTTGGTTACGGCCGAAACTGGCATGTTCCCATTTATTCGGCCAGGAAAACTATTAGCCCTACCTCGGCAAAAAAATATTTGCTATCCGACATTCATGACATATTTCATTCAGGGAATGAATTGAAAACTCAATAGCCGACATCGGTCGTGAAATAGCCCCGACTGATATTTTTAAGCAAACATTGCGCAATTTTTTTTTAAAAACGCTCGCTGGCAGATAATGTTTTTTATACGGCAGTGGAAGTTTTCGTGTTTTGGTGTTTCATAAAAAATGTACAATGTAGGTCGGCTGGGTTTTTCTGTGCAAGCTCAACGACATTTGTTCTGCCCGAAATTGCAGTTCCATTATTCGGACAGGAAAACATTAGCCCACCTCGGCAAAAAAGTATTTGCTATCCGACTTCATGCATATTTCATTCAGGGAATGAACTGAAACTCAATACCCGACATCGGTCGTGAAATAGCCCCGACTGATACTTTCCAGCAGACATTGAGCAATTTTTTTAAAAAAACGCTCGCTGACAGATAATGTTTTTTATACGGCAGTGGAAGTTTTCGTGTTTTGGTGTTGCATAAAAAATGTACAATGTAGGTCGGCTAGGATTTTTTGTGCGGCAGAGGAAGTTTTCTTCTTTTGGTGTTGCATAAAAAATGTACAATGTTGGTCGGCTAGGTTTTTTTGTGCGCTCTCAACCGACATTTTGTTTCGGCCGCCCACTGGCATGTTCCCATTTATTCGGCCAGGAAAACATTAGCCCACCTCGGCAAAAAAATATTTGCTATCCGACTTCATGCATATTTCATTCAGGGAATTAATTGAAAACTCAATAGCCGACATCTGTCGTGAAATAGCCCCGACTGATATTTTTCAGCCGACATTGCGCAATTTTTTTTTAAAAACGCTCGCTGACAGATAATGTTTTTTATACGGCAGTGGAAGTTTTCATGTTTTGGTGTTGCATAAAAAATGTACAATGTAGGTCGGCTAGGTTTTTTTGTGCGAGCTCAACCGACATTTTGTTTCGGCCGAAACTGCCATGTTCCTATTTATTCGGCCAGGAAAACATTAGCCCACCTCGGCAAAATAATATTTGCTATCCGACTTCATGCATATTTCATTCAGGGAATGAATTGAAAACTCAATAGCCGACATCGGTCGTGAAATAGCCCCGACTGATATTTTTCAGCCGACATTGCGCAATTTTTTTTTAAAAACGCTCGCTGCAGATAATGTTTTTTATACGGCAGTGGAAGTTTTCGTGTTTTGGTGTTTCATAAAAAATGTACAATGTAGGTCGGCTGGGTTTTTCTGTGCGAGCTCAACCGACGTTTTGTTTCGGCCGAAACTGATATGTTCCCATTTATTCGGCCAGGAAAACATTAGCCCACCTCGGCAAAAAAATATTTTCTAACCGACTTCATGCATATTTCATTCAGGGATTGTATAGAAAACTCAATAGCTCACAACGGTCGTAAAATAGGCCCGACTGATATTTTTCAGCCGACATTGCCTAATTTTTTTTAAAAACGCTCGCTGGCAGACAATGTTTTTTTACGGCCGAGGAAGTTTTCTTGTTTTGGTGTTGCATAAAAAAATTACAATGTAGGTCGGCTAGGTTTTTTTGTGGGAGCTCAACCGACGTTTGGTTACGGCCGAAACTGGCATGTTCCCATTTATTCGGCCAGGAAAACATTAGCCCACCTCGGCAAAAAAATATTTGTTATCCGACTTCATGCATATTTCATTCAGGGAATGAATTGAAAACTCAATAGCCGACATCGGTCGTGAAATAGCCCCGACTGATATTTTTAAGCAAACATTGCGCAATTTTTTTTTAAATACGCTCGCTGGCAGATAATGTTTTTTATACGGCAGTGGAAGTTTTCGTGTTTTGGTGTTTCATAAAAAATGTACAATGTAGGTCGGCTAGGTTTTTTTGTGATGAGAATCATGAAACTGGCCAAATACAGGCTAAAGGCCCAAGTGGAGAAGGACGAAAGCCTAAGTGGAGAAGGACAAAGCCCCCGAGTGGAGAAGGATGAAGGCCCAGAGGCAGAGACACTATCAAGACAATTAATTGTTGCTAAAGGCCCAAACTAATTTGAAGGCCCAAGTTAAATATGTTTTTAATTATAATTTATTTTTATTGTAATTTTGGCCCAAACTGTTTAGAAAGCCCATGTTTATTTTTATCTTTTTGTTCAGCTACACTATAAGTATTGGCTTTTGTTTAGAATAAAAAAACTTTTGACATTTTGATAAAATTTGGTGAGAGTTTCTCTCCGGGTTCCTTGTTGAACCAATTATCAGACTTATCAAGGTAATTCTTGTGGCGTCTACCCAGACTTATCTTCCTTCACCGGAAGTGGCGTCATCCAAACCTTCGTAGCCTGTATCAAGCGATCCGCCTCGTAAGATTCACATCATCTGGTATCAGAGCTTCGGCTCTTGATACAGGTTCTATCCTATCCTATCCTTTTTTTTCTTTTTTTGGTGATTTGTCCTTGTTTCGTTCTTGTTTGCATCTTGTTACGTTCTTGTTTGTGTCTTTGTTTCGTTCTTGTTCTTGTCACGTTTTTTGTTTTTGTTCTTGTTTCTTGTATCTTTCAGACTTTGTTTTAAAAAAAAATTTGTTTGAGTTCTGTTTCAAGTATAAAAAAAAAAGATGCAGAATTTTTATTTTATTTTTTTTTAAAAAAAAAAGAGAAGAAAAGAAGAAAAAAAAGTGGGTGTTTGATCTTTGAACACGAAATTGAGGCATTTAGAGGTGTTTTTTTTGGAAAGAAAATCGTGGATCAAGTCCCCTTTTCTAGATTCTCCTCTGAATTCTGAGCATTTTGATATATAGTGGGCCTCAAACAGACAACCGTAGCAAAAGTTATGAGCATTTGAAGTTTACTTGTCATATCTGTTATCTTATCTGGTATCCTATCTATTATCTTATTTGTTATCATATCTGTTATCCAAATTAAATCTAATTTGTTATCCAAATCTGATCTGTTATCCAAATCAAATCAAATCAAAATTTGTTATCCAAATCAAATCAAGTCTAGTCTGTTTTCCAAATCAAATCCAATCTGTTATCCAAATCAAGTCTAATCTGTTATCCAAATCAAATCTAAATCCAAATCAAGTCTAATCCATTACCCAAAATCAAATCTGATTTGTTATCCAAATTAAATCTGCTACACAGTCTGTGATAATTAAACTGTCTTTCCTGTTATATACCTTGTGTGTCTAATTTGATTCATCCAGGAACTTAAGAGGGAGTGAGTGGTAAAAGGCAAGAGTGAAAACATCACACAAAAGCCTATATTGAGAGCATCAAACACGCGTGAACTACCATCAAAGAGAGAAACACGTGAGTATAGTGTGGTGAGGTCCTGAATTTTTATTTTTTTTAATTTACTGCAAAATTCTTTGTTCCTTAATCATGGCAAGAGCTGGTGACAATGGTGGTGTATATCATCAACTGGACGAATCTCAGCGCTTATTTCTGGACGCGTGGACTACACAAATGCAACGTTTGTTGAACCGTAACAAAGAAGAGCCCTACAGACGAATAGTCAAATCTTCCTCGTTTACTCTTAAACCTCTATCCCCTAGAGAAGTGTGTGATGACCAAATCAGAATGAGAGAAAAGAGAGAACAAGAGAAAGAAAATAGTGAGGCTCCACAAAGGAATATGAAAAAGAAGAGTGATACACCCGAGGAAAAGAGTGATACACAAAAGAGAGAGAGTGATAATTCTAATCAGTTAACTATTTATGTTTCTCCTAGTGTTCAACCCTTATTGCAGGAATTTAAAGATGTCTTTTCCAAGGAGATTCCTCATGGACTGCCACCTTCAAGAAGCATAGAACATCAAGTTGATCTCCTTCTAGAAGCTTCATTGCCTAACAAGCCAACTTACAACAGCAAGCCCCAAGAGACTCAGCATAAGGATGCACAGGTCAAAGTTGAGTATGTGAAAAGATTGTATGACCAAGTGAAGGTGCAAATTGCAAAGAAGAATGAAAGTTATACTAAGCAAGACAACAAGAAAAGGAAGGAAGTGGTACTTGAACCTGGTGATAATCTTGGACATTTGAGGACAAATGTTTTCCAAGAAGGAGGGAATGATGAGAATCATGAAACTGGCCAAATACAGGCTAAAGGCCCAAGTGGAGAAGGACGAAAGCCTAAGTGGAGAAGGACAAAGCCCCCGAGTGGAGAAGGATGAAGGCCTAAGTGGAGAAGGATGAAGGCCCAGAGGCAGAGACACTATCAAGACAATTAATTGTTGCTAAAGGCCCAAACTAATTTGAAGGCCCAAGTTAAATATGTTTTTAATTATAATTTATTTTTATTGTAATTTTGGCCCAAACTGTTTAGAAAGCCCATGTTTATTTTTATCTTTTTGTTCAGCTACACTATAAGTATTGGCTTTTGTTTAGAATAAAAAAACTTTTGACATTTTGATAAAATTTGGTGAGAGTTTCTCTCCGGGTTCCTTGTTGAACCAATTATCAGACTTATCAAGGTAATTCTTGTGGCGTCTACCCTGACTTATCTTCCTTCACCGGAAGTGGCGTCATCCAAACCTTCGTAGCCTGTATCAAGCGATCCGCCTCGTAAGATTCACATCATTTTGTGCGAGCTCAACCGACGTTTTGTTTCGGCCGAAACTGATATGTTCCCATTTATTCGGCCAGGAAAACATTAGCCCACCTCGGCAAAAAAATATTTTCTAACCGACTTCATGCATATTTCATTCAGGGATTGAATAGAAAACTCAATAGCTGACAACGGTCGTGAAATAGGCCCAACTGATATTTTTCAGCCGACATTGCGCAATTTTTTTTTAAAAACGCTCGCTGGCAGACAATGTTTTTTATACGGCAGTGGAAGTTATCCTGTTTTGGTGTTGCATAAAAAATTTACAATGTAGGTCGGCTAGGTTTTTTTGTGCGAGCTCAACCGACGTTTGGTTACGGCAGAAACTGGCATGTTCCCAATTATTCGGCCAGGAAAACATTAGCCCTACTCGGCAAAAAAATATTATTCACCGATATTGATAAAAAAAAAATGGCAGTCGACGTCGGCCAGGAAAGATGAACGATCGGGGTCTTAAAAAGATGCATCATCGGACGAAGCTGATAAAACATTTCCTAACCGACATCATGCAAATTTCGTTCACGGAATGAATTGAAAACTCAATAGCCGACATCGGTCGTGAAATAGCCGCGACTGATATTTTTCAGCCGACATTGCACAATTTTTATTTGAAAACTCTCGCTAACAGATAATGTTTTTTTTACGGCAGTGGAAGTTATCATGTTTTGGTGTTGCATAAAAAATGTATAATGTAGGTCGGCTAGGTTTTTTTGTGCGAGCTGAACCGACACTTTGTTTCGGCCGAAACTGGCATGTTCCCATTTATTCGGCCAGGAAAACATTAGCCCACCTCGGCAAAAAAATATTTGCTATCCGACTTCATGCATATTTCATTCAGGGAATGAATTGAAAACTCAATAGCCGACATCGGTCGTGAAATAGCCCCGACTGATATTTTTCAGCAGACATGCGAAATTTTTTTAAATACGCTCGCTGGCAGATAATGTTTTTATACGGCAGTGGAAGTTTTCGTGTTTTGGTTTTTCATAAAAAAATGTACAATGTAGGTCGGCTAGGTTTTTTTGTGCGAGCTCAACCGATGTTTTGTTTCGGCCGAAACTGGTATGTTCCCATTTATTCGGCCAGGAAAACATTAGCCCTACTCGGCAAAAAAATATTATTCACCGATATTGATAAAAAAAAATGGCAGTCGACGTCGGTCAGGAAAGATGAACGATCGGGGTCTAAAAAAGATGCATCATCGGACGAAGCTAATAAAACATTTCCTAACCGACATCATGCAAATTTCGTTCACGGAATGAATTGAAAACTCAATAGCCGACATCGGTCGTGAAATAGCCGCGACTGATATTTTTCAGCCGACATTGCACAATTTTTATTTGAAAACGCTCGCTGACAGATAATGTTTTTTTTACGGCAGTGGAAGTTATCCTGTTTTGGGGTTGCATAAAAAATGTACAATGTAGGTCGGCTAGGTTTTTTTGTGCGAGCTCAACCGACGTTTTGTTTCGGCCGAAACTGGTATGTTCCCATTTATTCGGCCAGGAAAACATTAGCCCACCTCGGCAAAAAAATATTTGCTAACCGACTTCATGCATATTTCATTCAGGGATTGAATAGAAAACTCAATAGCTGACAACGGTCGTGAAATAGGCCCGACTGATATTTTTCAGCCGACATTGCGCAATTTTTTTATAAAACGCTCCCTGGCAGACAATGTTTTTTTACGGCCGAGGAAATTTTCTTGTTTTGGTGGTGCATAAAAAATTTACAATGTAGGTCGGCAAGGTTTTTTTCTGCGAGCTCAGCCGACGTTTGGTTACGGCCGAAACTGGCATGTTCCCAATTATTCGGTCAGGAGACTAACGCGTGTGGTACTCCTGGGGCAATGTCCTAACGCTCCAAGGCCCCCCTTACCAAAATGGCAGTCGACGTCGGTCAGGAAAGATGAACGATCGGGGTCTAAAAAAGATGCATCATCGGACGAAGCTGATAAAACATTTCCTAACCGACATCATGCAAATTTCGTTCACGGAATGAATTGAAAACTCAATAGCCGACATCGGTCGTGAAATAGCCGCGACTGATATTTTTCAGCCGACATTGCACAATTTTTATTTGAAAACGCTCGCTGACAGATAATGTTTTTTTTACGGCAGTGGAAGTTTTCGTGTTTTGGTGTTGCATAAAAAATGTACAATGTAGGTCGGCTAGGTTTTTTTGTGCGATCTCAACCGACGTTTTGTTTCGGCCGAAACTGGTATGTTCCCATTTATTCGGCCAGGAAAACATTAGCCCACCTCGGCAAAAAAATATTTGCTAACCGACTTCATGCATATTTCATTCAGGGATTGAATAGAAAACTCAATAGCTGACAACGGTCGTGAAATAGGCCCGACTGATATTTTTCAGCCGACATTGCGCAATTTTTTTTTAAAAACGCTCGCTGGCAGACAATGTTTTTTATCGGCCGAGGAAGTTTTCTTGGTTTGGTGTTGCATATAAAATTTAAAATGTAGGTCGGCTAGGTTTTTTTGTGCGAGCTCAACCGACGTTTGGTTACGGCAGAAACTGGCATGTTCCCAATTATTCGGCCAGGAAAACATTAGCCCTACTCGGCAAAAAAATATTATTCACCGATATTGATAAAAAAAAATGGCAGTCGACCGTCGGCCAGGAAAGATGAACGATCGGGGTCTAAAAAAGATGCATCATCGGACGAAGCTGATCGAACATTTCCTAACCGACATCATGCAAATTTCGTTCACGGAATGAATAGAAAACTCAATAGCCGACATCGTTCGTGAAATAGCCGCGACTGATATTTTTAGCCGACATTGCACAATTTTTATTTGAAAACGCTCGCTGACAGATAATGTTTTTTTTACGGCAGTGGAAGTTATCATGTTTTGGTGTTGCATAAAAAATGTACAATGTAGGTCGGCTAGGTTTTTTTGTGCGAGCTCAACCGACATTTTGTTTTGGCCGAAACTGGCATGTTCCCATTTATTCGGCCAGGAAAACCTTAGTCCACCTCGGCAAAAAAATATTTGCTAACCGACTTCATGCATATTTCATTCAGGGATTGAATAGAAAACTCAATAGCTAACAACGGTCGTGAAAGAGGCCCGACTGATATTTTTCAGCCGACATTGCGCAATTTTTTTTAAAAAACGCTCGCTGGTAGATAATATTTTTTATACGGCCGTGGAAGTTTTCGTGTTTTGTTGTTGCATAAAAAATGTACAATGTAGGTCGGCTAGGTTTTTTATTGTGAGCTCAACCGACATTTTGTTTCGGCCGAAACTGGCATGTTCCCATTTATTCGGCCAGGAAAACATTAGCCCACCTCGGCAAAAAAATATTTGCTATCCGACTTCATGCATATTTCATTCAGGGAATGAATTGAAAACTCAATAGCCGACATCGGTCGTGAAATAGCCCCGACTGATATTTTTAAGCCGACATTGCGCAATTTTCTTTTAAAAAACGCTCGCTGGCAGATAATTTTTTTTATACGGCAGTGGAAGTTTTCGTGTTTTGGTGTTGCCTAAAAATTGTACAATGTAGGTCGGCTAGGTTTTTTTGTGCGAGCTCAACCGACCTTTTGTTTCGGCCGAAACTGGTATGTTCCCATTTATTTGGCCAGGAAAACATTAGCCCACCTCGGCAAAAAAATATTTGCTAACCGATTTCATGCATATTTCATTCAGGGATTGAATAGAAAACTCAATAGCTGACAACGGTCGTGAAATAGGCCCGACTGATATTTTTCAACCGACATTGCGCAATTTTTTTAAAAAAACGCTCGCTGGCAGACAATGTTTTTTTACGGCCGAGGAAGTTTTTCTTGTTTTGGTGTTGCATAAAAAATTTACAATGTAGGTCAGCTAGGTTTTTTTGTGCGAGCTCAACCGACGTTTGGTTACGGCCAAAACTGGCATGTTCCCAATTATTCGGCCAGGAAAACATTAGCCCTACTCGGCAAAAAAATATTATTCATCGATATTGATAAAAAAAAATGACAGTCGACGTCGGCCAGGAAAGATGAACGATCGGGGTCTAAAAAAGATGCATCATCGGACAAAGCTGATCGAACATTTCCTAGCCGACATCATGCAAATTTCGTTCACGGAATGAATTGAGAACTCAATAGCCGACATCGGTCGTGAAATAGCCCCGACTGATATTTTTCAGCCGACATTGCGCAATTTTTTTTTTAAAAACGCTCGCTGGCATATAATGTTTTTTATACGGCAGTGGAAGTTTTCGTGTTTTGGTGTTGCATAAAAAATGTACAATGTAGGTCGGCTAGGTTTTTTTGTGCGAGCTCAACCGACATTTTGTTTTGGCCGAAACTGGCATGTTCCCATTTATTCGGCCAGGAAAACCTTAGTCCACCTCGGCAAAAAAATATTTGCTAACCGACTTCATGCATATTTCATTCAGGGATTGAATAGAAAACTCAATAGCTAACAACGGTCGTGAAAGAGGCCCGACTGATATTTTTCAGCCGACATTGCGCAATTTTTATTTAAAAACGCTCGCTGGTAGATAATATTTTTTATATGGCCGTGGAAGTTTTCGTGTTTTGTTGTTGCATAAAAAATGTACAATGTAGGTCGGCTAGGTTTTTTTTTGCGAGCTCAACCGACGTTTGGTTACGGCCGAAACTGGCATGTTCCCAATTATTCGGCCAGGAAAACATTAGCCCTATTCGGCAAAAAAATTATTATTCACCGATAATGATAAGAAAAATGACAGTCGACGTCGGCCAGGAAAGATGAACGATCGGGGTCTAAAAAAGATGCATCATCGGACGAAGCTGATCGAACATTTCCGAACCGACATCATGCAAATTTCGTTCACGGAATGAATAGAAAACTCAATAGCCGACATCGGTCGTGAAATAGCCCCGACTGATATTTTTAGCCGACATTGCACAATTTTTATTTGAAAACGCTCGCTGACAGATAATGTTTTTTTTACGGCAGTGGAAGTTATCATGTTTTGGTGTTGCATAAAAAATGTACAATGTAGGTCGGCTAGGTTTTTTTGTGCGAAGCTCAACCGACATTTTGTTTTGGCCGAAACTGGCATGTTCCCATTTATTCGGCCAGGAAAAACCTTAGTCCACCTCGGCAAAAAAAATATTTGCTAACCGACTTCATGCATATTTCATTCAGGGATTGAATAGAAAACTCAATAGCTAACAACGGTCGTGAAAGAGGCCCGACTGATATTTTTCAGCCGACATTGCGCAATTTTTTTTTAAAAACGCTCGCTGGTTGATAATATTTTTTATACGGCCGTGGAAATTTCGTGTTTTGTTGTTGCATAAAAAATGTACAATGTAGGTCGGCTAGGTTTTTTTTTGCGAGCTCAACCGACATTTTGTTTCGGCCGAAACTGGCATGTTCCCATTTATTCGGCCAGGAAAACATTAGCCCACCTCGGCAAAGAAATATTTGCTATCCGACTTCATGCATATTTCATTCAGGGAATGAATTGAAAACTCAATAGCCGACATCGGTCGTGAAATAGCCCCGACTGATATTTTTCAGCCGACATTGCGCAACTTTTTTTTTAAAAACGCTCGGTGGCAGATAATGTTTTTTTTACGGCAGTGGAAGTTTTCGTGTTTTGGTGTTTCATAAAAAATGTACAATGTAGGTCGGCAAGGTTTTTTTTTGCGAGCTCAACCGACGTTTGGTTACGGCCGAAACTGGCATGTTCCCAATTATTCGGCCAGGAAAACATTAGCCCTACTCGGCAAAAAAATTATTATTCACCGATAATGATAAGAAAAATGACAGTTAACGTCGGCCAGGAAAGATGAACGATCGGGGTCTAAAAAAGATGCATCATCGGGCGAAGCTGATCGAACATTTCCGAACCGACATCATGAAAATTTCGTTCACAGAATGAATAGAAAACTCAATAGCCGACATCGGTCGTGAAATAGCCTCGACTGATATTTTTCAGCCGACATTGCGCAATTTTTTTTTAAAAACGCTCGCTGGTAGATAATATTTTTTATACGGCCGTGGAAGTTTTCGTGTTTTGTTGTTGCATAAAAAATGTACAATGTAGGTCGGCTAGGTTTTTTTTTGCGAGCTCAACCGACATTTTGTTTCGGCCGAAACTGGCATGTTCCCATTTATTCGGCCAGGAAAACATTAGCCCACCTCGGCAAAAAAATATTTGCTATCCGACTTCATGCATATTTCATTCAGGGAATGAATTGAAAACTCAATAGCCGACATCGGTCGTGAAATAGTCCCGACTGATATTTTTCAGCCGACATTGCGCAATTTTTTTTTTAAAAACGCTCGCTGGCAGATAATGTTTTTTATACGGCAGTGGAAGTTTTCGTGTTTTGGTGTTGCCTAAAAATTGTACAATGTAGGTCGGCTAGGTTTTTTTGTGCGAGCTCAACCGACCTTTTGTTTCGGCCGAAACTGGTATGTTCCCATTTATTTGGCCAGGAAAACATTAGCCCACCTCGGCAAATGATGAGGACATGACCAAGAGCAAGGGCAAGGATCCACTTGAAGGACTTGGAGGACCTATGACAAGGGCTAGAGCAAGGAAAGCCAAGGAAGCTCTTCAACAAGTGCTGTCCATACTGTTTGAATACAAGCCCAAGTTTCAAGGAGAAAAGTCCAAGGTTGTGAGTTGTATCATGGCCCAAA
>NW_024464866.1:0-1077 GCF_000004515.6 Glycine max
TGTGAAAAGTTATGACCATTTGAATTTCTCGAGAGCTTCCGTTGTTCAATTTCGAGCATCTCGATATGTGATACACCAGAATTGGACATCCGTGTGAAAAGTTATGACCATTTGAATTTCTTCATAGTTTCCGTGGTTCAATTTCGTGCATCTCGATATGTGAAGCGCCTGAATCGGACATCCGAGTTAAAACTTATGACCATTTTAATTTCCCGAGAGCTTCCGTTGTTCAATTTCGAGCGTCTCGATATATTAAGCGCCTGAATAGGACCTCCGTGTGAAAAGTTATGACCATTTGAATTTCTCGAGAGCTTCCGTTGTTCAATTTCGAGCATCTCGATATGTGATACACCTGAATCGTGCATCCGAGTGAAAAGTCATGACCATTTGAATATCTCGACAGCTTCCGTTGTTCAATTTCATGCATCTCGATATGTGAAGCTCCTGAATCGGACATCCGAGTTAAAACTTATGACCATTTTAATTTCCCGAGAGCTTCCGTTGTTCAATTTCGAGCGTCTCGATATATTAAGCGCCTGAATAGGACCTCCGTGTGAAACGTTATGACCATTTGAATTTCTCGAGAGCTTTCGTTGTTCAATTTCGAGCATCTCGATATGTGATACACCAGAATTGGACATCCGTGTGAAAAGTTATGACCATTTGAATTTCTTCATAGTTTCCGTTGTTCAATTTCGTGCATCTCGATATGTGAAGCGCCTGAATCGGACATCCGAGTTAAAACTTATGACCATTTTAATTTCCCGAGAGCTTCCGTTGTTCAATTTCGAGCGTCTCAATATATTAAGCGCCTGAATAGGACCTTCGTGTGAAAAGTTATGACCATTTGAATTTCTCGAGAGCTTCCGTTGTTCAATTTCGAGCATCTCGATATGTGATACACCTGAATCGGGCATCCGAGTGAAAAGTTATGACCATTTGAATATCTCGAGAGCTTCCGTTGTTCAATTTCGTGCATCTCGATATGTGAAGCTCCTGAATCGGACATCCGAGTTAAAACTTATGACCATTTTAATTTCCCGAGAGCTTCCGTTGTTCAATTTCGAGTGTCTCGAT
>NW_024464866.1:2493-3289 GCF_000004515.6 Glycine max
GTTATGACCATATGAATTTCTTCATAGCTTCCGTTGTTCAATTTCGTGCATGTCAATATGTGAAGCGCCTGAATCGTACATCCGAGTTAAAACTTATGACCATTCTAATTTCCCGAGAGCTTCCGTTGTTCAATTTCAAGCGTCTCGATATATTAAGCGCCTGAATAGCACCTCCGTGTCAAACGTTATGACCATTTGAATTTCTCGAGAGCATCCGTTGTTCAATTTCGAGCATCTCGATATGTGATACACCAGAATTGGACATCCGAGTGAAAACTTATGACCATTTGAATATCTCGAGAGCTTCCATTGATCAATTTCAAGCGTCTCGATATATGATTCGCTTGAATCGGACATCCTTGTTAAAACTTATGACCATTTGAATATCCCGAGAGCTTCCGTTGTTCAATTTCGAGCGTCTCGATATATTAAGCACTTGAATTGGACTTCCGTGTGAAAAGTTATGACCATTAGAATTTCTCTAGAGCTTCCATTGTTCAATTTCGAGCATGTCGATATGTGAATCGCCTGAATCAGACATCCGAGTGAAAATTTATGACCATTTGAATTTCTCGAGAGCTTCCGTTGTTCAATTTCGAGCATCTCGATATGTGATACACCTGAATCGTGCATCCGAGTGAAAAGTCATGACCATTTGAATATCTCGACAGCTTCCGTTGTTCAATTTCAAGCATCTCGATATGTGAAGCTCCTGAATCGGACATCCGAGTGAAAACTTATGACCATTTGAACTTCCCGAGAGCTTCCGTTGTTCAATTTCGAGCGTCTCGATATG
>NW_024464866.1:4609-5704 GCF_000004515.6 Glycine max
GAAAAGTTATGACCATTTGAATTTGTAGAGAGCTTGAAGGGTTCAATTTTGAGCATCTCGATATGCGATACACCAGAAAGGGACATCCGTGCGAAAAATTATGACCATTTGAATTTCTTCATAGTTTCCGTTGTTCAATTTCGTGCATCTCGATATGTGAAGCGCATGAATCGGACATCCGAATTAAAACTTACGACCATCAAATTTCCCGAGAGCTTATATTTTTCAATAAATTTCGTTACAATATGGAAGCACCTGAAAAGGACATTCGTAGAAAAGTTAGACCATAGAATTTCTGGAGAGCTTCCGTTGTTCAATTTCGAGCATTTCGATATGTGATACACCAGAATCGGACATCCGAGTGAAAAGTTATGCCCATTTGAATTTCTTCATAGCTTCCGTTGTTCATTTTCCTGCATCTCGATATGTGAAGCGCCTGAATCGGACATCCGAGTTAAAACTTATGACCATTCTAATTTCCCGAGAGCTTCCGTTGTTCAATTTTAAGCGTCTGGATATATTAAGCGCCTGAATAGGACCTCCGTGTGAAAAGTTATGACTATTTGAATTTCTCGAGAGCTTCCGTTGTTCAATTTCGAGCATCTCGATATGTGATACACCTGAATCGTGCATCCGAGTGAAATGTTATGACCATTTGAATATCTCGAGAGCTTCCGTTGTTCAATTTCGTGCATCTCGATATGTGAAGCTCCTGAATCGGACATCCGAGTTAAAACTTATGACCATTTTAATTTCTCGAGAGCTTCCGTTGTTCAATTTCGAGTGTCTCGATATATTAAGCGCCTGAATAGGACCTCCGTGAGAAAAGTTATAACCATTTGAATTTCTCGAGAGCTTCCGTTGTTCAATTTCGAGCATCTCGATATGTGATACACCTGAATCGTGCATCCGAGTGAAAAGTTATGACCATTTGAATTTCTCGAGAGCTTCCGTTGTTCAATTTCGTGCATCTCGATATGTGATGCACCTGAGTCGGACATCTCGAGTGAAAATTTATGCCCATTTGAATTTCTTCATAGCTTCCGTTTGTTCAATTTCCTTACATCTGCATACTGTGAAGCGCCTGGATCGGAC
>NW_024464866.1:13001-13785 GCF_000004515.6 Glycine max
AGAGCTTCCGTTGTTCAATTCGTAGCATCTCGATAGTGTGATACACTAGCATCCGGACATCCGACTGAAAAGTTATGACCATATGAATTCCTTCATAAGCTCCGTTGTTCAATTTCGTGCATGTCGATATGTGAAACCGCCTGAATCGGACATCCCGAGTTAAACTTTATGACTATTCTAATTTCTCCGAGAGCGTTCCGTTGTTCAATTTCAAGCGTCTCGATATATTAAGCGCCTGAATAGGACCTTCGTGTGAAAAGTTATGACCATTTGAATTTCTCGAGAGCTTCCGTTGTTCAATTTCGAGCATCTCGATATGTGATACACCAGAATCGGACATCCGAGTGAAAAGTTATGCCCATTTGAATTTCTTCATGGTTTCCGTTTTTCAATTTCCTGCATCTCGATATGTGAAGCGCCGGAATCGGACATCCGAGTGAAAATTTATGACCATCTCCCATATCTCGAGAGCTTCCATTGATCCCCTCTCAAGCGTCTTGATATATTAATATCTTGAATAGGACCTCCGTGTGAAAAGTTATGACCATTTGAATTTCTCGAGAGCTTCCGTTGTTCAATTTCGAGCATCTCGATATGTGATACACCTGAATCGTGCATCCGAGTGAAAAGTTATGACCATTTGAATATCTCGACAGCTTCCGTTGTTCAATTTCGTGCATCTCGATATGTGAAGCTCCTGAATCGGACATCCGAGTTAAAACTTATGACCATTTTAATTTCCCGAGAGCTTCCGTTGTTCAATTTCGAGCGTCTCGATATATTA
>NW_024464867.1:0-1344 GCF_000004515.6 Glycine max
TCATTTTTCAATTTTGAGCATCTCGATATATCATGGGCCTCAATCGTACACCCATGTCAACCGTTATGGCCGTCTGAATTGGACCTGAGCTTCCGTGTTCAATTTTGAACGTCTCGTTATATTATGTGCCTGAATCGGACATCCGAGTGAAATGTTATGACCATTTCAATTACTTGATAACTACCAATTTTCAATTTCGAGCGTCTCTATATATCATGTGCCTCAATCGTACATCCATGTCAAAGTTGTGGCCGTCTTAATTGCACCAGAGGTTCCGTGTTGAATTTCAAGCGTCTCTATAAATTATGTGCCTGAATCGGACATCCGAGTGAAATGTTATGACCATTTGAATTTCATGACAACTATCATTTTTCAATTTCGAGCGTCTCGATATATCATGGGCCTCAATCGTACACCCATGTCAAACGTTATGGCTATCTGAATTGGACAAGAGTTTCCGTGTTCAATTTTGAACGTCTCGATATATTATGTGCCTCAAACGGACATCCAAGTGAAATGTTATGACCATTTCAATTACTCAATAACAACCAATTTTCAATTTCGAGTGTCTCTATATATCATGTGCCTCAATCGTACATCTATGTCAAAAGTTGTGGCCGTCTTAATTGCACCAAAGGTTCCGTGTTGAATTTCGAGCGTCGCTATAAATTATGTGCCTGAATCGGACATCCGAGTGAAATGTTATGACCATTTGAATTTCTTGACAATTATCATTTTTCAATTTCGAGCATCTGGATATATCATGGGCCTCAATCGTACACCCATGTCAACCGTTATGGCCGTCTGAATTGGACCAGAGCTTCCGTGTTCAATTTTGAACGTCTCGTTATATTATGTGCCTGAATCGGACATCCGAGTGAAATGTTATGACCAGTTGAATTACTCGATAACTACCAATATTCAATTTCGAGCGTCTCGATTTATCATGGGCCTCAATCGTACACCCATGTCAATCGTTATGGCCGTCTGAATTGGACTAGAGCTTCCGTGTTCAATTTTGAACGTCTCGATATATTATGTGCCTGAATCGGACATCCGAGTGAAATGTTATGACCATTTCAATTACTCGATAACTACCAATTTTCAATTTCGAGCGTCTCTATATATCATGTGCCTCAATCATACTCCCATGTCTAACGTTATGGCCGTCTAAATTGGACTAGAGCTTTCGTGTTCAATTTTCATCGTCTCGATATATTATGTGCATGAATCGGACATCCGACTAAAATGTTATGACCGTTCGAATTTCTTTAGAACTTCTGTTTTTCAATATCGAGCGTCTTGATATATCGTGTGCCTCAATCGCACACCCATGTCAAAAGT
>NW_024464867.1:1686-13700 GCF_000004515.6 Glycine max
AATCGTACACCCATGTCAAAAGTTATGGCCATCTGAATTGGACCAGAGCTTCCGTGTTCAATTTTGAACGTCTCGATATATTATGTGCCTGAATCGGACATCCGAGTGAAATGTTATGACCATTTCAATTACTCGATAACTACCAATTTTCAATTTCGAGCGTCTCTATATATCATGTGCCTCAATCGTACTCCCATGTCAAACGTTATGGCCGTCTAAATTGGACTAGAGCTTTCATGTTCAATTTTGATCGTCTCGATATATTATGTGCATGAATCGGACATCCGACTGAAATGTTATGACTGTTTGAATTTCTTTAGAACTTCTGTTTTTCAATTTCGAGCATCTTCATATATCGTGTGCCTCAATCGCACACCCATGTCAAAAGTGATGGCCGTCTGAATTGGACCAGAGCTTCCGGGTTCATTTACGAGCGTCTCTATATATTATGTGCCTGAAACGAACATCTGAATGAAAAGTTATGGTTGTCTGAATTGGACCAGAGTTTCCGTGTTCAATTTCGAGCGTCTCGATATATTGTGGGCCTGAATCGGACATCCGAGTAAAATGTTATGACCAGTTGAGTTTCCCTAAAACTTTCTTTATTAAATTTCGAGCATCTCGATATATCATTGGCCTCAGAAGTACATCCATGTTAAAAGTTATGGCCGTCTGAATTGGACCAGAGCTTCCGTGTTCAATTTCGAGCGTCTCGATATATTATTTGGCTGAATCGTACGCCCATGTCAAATGTTCTGACCATTGGAATTTCTCTAGATTTTTCGTTATTCAATTTCGAATGACTTGATATATCATGGCCCTCAATCGTACGCCCATGTCAAAATTTATTGTCGTCTAAACTGGAGTAGTGCTTCCATGTTCAATTTCGAGTGTCTCGATATATTATGTGCCTGAATAAGACATCCGAGTGAAATGTGATGACCATTTCAATTTCTCAAGAACTACCATTTTTTAATTTCGAGCGTCTTGATATATTATGGGCCTCAATCGTACACCCATGTAAAAAGTTATGCCCGTTTGAATTGGACTAGAGCTTCCGTGTTCAATTTCGAGCCTCTCGATATATTATGCGCCTGAATCAGACATCCGAGTGAAATGTTATGACCATTTGAATTTCTCTAGAACTTTCGTTTTTCTATTTCGAGCATCTTGATACATCATGGGCCTCAATCGTACACCCATGTCAAAAGTTATAGTCGTCTGAATTCTACCAGAGCTTTTGTGTTCAATTTCGAGCGTTTAGATATATTATGTGCCTGAATCAGACATCCGAGTGAAAAGTTGCGACCTTTTGAATTTCTCGAGAACTTCCATTTTTCAATTTCAAGTGCCTTTATATATCATGGGCCTCAATCGTATATCCATGTCCAAAGTTATGGTCGTTTGAATTTTACCAGAGCTTTCGTGTTCAATTTCGAGCGTCTCGTTATATTGTGGGCCTGAATCGGACATCCGAGTAAAATTTTAAGACCATTTGAATTTTCCTAGAACTTCCGTTATTAAATTTCAAGCGTCTCGATATATCATGGGCCTCAATCGTACATCCATGTAAAAAGTTATGGCCATCTAAATTGGACCAGAGATTCCGTGTTCAATTTCGAGCGTCTCGATATATTATGTGCCTTAATCGGACATCCGAGTGAAATGTTATGACCATTTCAACTTCTCAAGCACTACCATTTTTAAATTTCAAGTGTCTCGATATATCATGGGCCTCAATCGTACACCCATGTCAAACGTTATGGCCGTCTGAATTGGACTAGAGCTTCCGTGTTCAATTTCGATCGTCTCGATATATTTTGTGCCTGAGTCGGACATCCGAGTGAAATGTTATGACAATTTGAATTTCTCTAGAACTTCCGTTTTTCAATTTCAAGTGTCTTGATATATCATGGGCTTCAATCGTACACCCATGTCAAAAGTTAATGTCGTCTAAACTGGTCCAGAGCTTCCATGTTCAATTTCGAGCGTCTCGGTATATTCTGTGTCTGAATCGGACATCCGAGTGAAATGTTATGACCATTGGAATTTCTCTAGATTTTTCGTTATTCAATTTCGAGTGTCTTGATATATCATGGGCTTCAATCGTACACCCATGTCAAAAGTTATTGTCGTCTAAACTCGACCAGAGCTTCCATGTTCGATTTCGAGCGTCTCGATATATTATGTCCCTGAATCAGACATCCGAGTGAAATGTTATGACCATTTCAATTTCTCAAGCACTACCATTTTTTAATTTCGAGCATCTCGATATATCATGGGCTTCAATCGTATATCCATCTCAAAAGTTATGGTAGTCTGAATTGGACTAGAGCTTTCGTGTTCAATTTCGAGCGTGTCGATATATTGTGGGCCTGAATCGGACATCCAGTGAAATGTTATGACCATTTGAATTTCTCTAGATCTTTCGTTTTTCAATTTCGAGCGTCTTGATACATCATCGGTCTCAATCGTACACCCATGTCAAAAGTTATGGTCGTCTGAATTCGACCAAAGTTTCTGTGTTCAATTTCGAGCATTTCGATAAATTATGTGCCTGAATCGGACATCCGAGTGAAAAGCTACGACCATTTGCCTTTCCCTAGAACTTCTGTTATTAAATTTCAAGCGTCTCGATATATCATGGGCCTCAATCGTACATCCATGTAAAAAGTTATGGCCGTCTGAATTGGACCAGAGATTCCGTGTTCAATTTCGAGCGTCTCGATATATTATGTGCCTTAATCAGACATCCGAGTGAAATGTTATGACCATTTCAACTTCTCAAGCACTACCATTTTTAAATTTCGAGTGTCTCGATATATCATGGGCCTCAATCGTACACCCATGTCAAACGTGATGGCCGTCTGAATTGGACTAGAGCTTCCGTGTTAAATTTCGATCGTCTCGATATATTTTGTGCCTGAGTCGGACATCCGAGTGAAATGTTATGACAATTTGAATTTCTCTAGAACTTCCGTTTTTCAATTTCAAGTGTCTTGATATATCATGGGCTTCAATCGTACACCCATGTCAAAGGTTATTGTCGTCTAAACTGGTCCAGAGCTTCCATGTTCAATTTCGAGCGTCTCGGTATATTATGTGTCTGAATCGGACATCCGAGTGAAATGTTATGACCATTGGAATTTCTCTAGATTTTTCGTTATTCAATTTCGAGTGTCTTGATATATCATGGGCTTCAATCGTACACCCATGTCAAAAGTTATTGTCGTCTAAACTCGACCAGAGCTTCCATGTTCAATTTCGAGCGTCTCGATATATTATGTCCCTGAATCAGACATCCGAGTGAAATGTTATGACCATTTCAATTTCTCAAGCACTACCATTTTTTAATTTCGAGCATCTCGATATATCATGGGCTTCAATCGTATATCCATCTCAAAAGTTATGGTCGTCTGAATTGGACCAGAGCTTTCGTGTTCAATTTCGAGCGTGTCGATATATTGTGGGCCTGAATCGGACATCCAAGTGAAATGTTATGACCATTTGAATTTCTCTAGATCTTTCGTTTTTCAATTTCGAGCGTCTTGATACATCATCGGTCTCAATCGTACACCCATGTCAAAAGTTATGGTCGTCTGAATTCGACCAAAGTTTCTGTGTTCAATTTCGAGCATTTCGATAAATTATGTGCCTGAATCGGACATCCGAGTGAAAAGTTACGACCATTTGACTTTCCCTAGAACTTCTGTTATTAAATTTCAAGCGTCTCGATATATCATGGGCCTCAATCGTACATCCATGTAAAAAGTTATGGCCGTCTGAATTGGACCAGAGATTCCGTGTTCAATTTCGAGCGTCTCGATATATTATGTGCCTTAATCAGACATCCGAGTGAAATGTTATGACCATTTCAATTTCTCAAGCACTACCATTTTTAAATTTCGAGTGTCTCGATATATCATGGGCCTCAATCGTACACCCATGTCAAACGTGATGGCCGTCTGAATTGGACTAGAGCTTCCGTGTTCAATTTCGATCGTCTCGATATATTTTGTGCCTGAGTCGGACATCCGAGTGAAATGTTATGACAATTTGAATTTCTCTAGAACTTCCGTTTTTCAATTTCAAGTGTCTTGATATATCATGGGCTTCAATCATACACCCATGTCAAAGGTTATTGTCGTCTAAACTGGTCCAGAGCTTCCATGTTCAATTTCGAGCGTCTCGGTATATTATGTGTCTGAATCGGACATCCGAGTGAAATGTTATGACCATTGGAATATCTCTAGATTTTTCGTTATTCAATTTCGAGTGTCTCGATATATCATGGGCTTCAATCGTACACCCATGTCAAAAGTTATTGTCGTCTAAACTCGACCAGAGCTTCCATGTTCAATTTCGAGCGTCTCGATATATTATGTCCCTGAATCAGACATCCGAGTGAAATGTTATGACCATTTCAATTTCTCCAGCACTACCATTTTTTAATTTTGAGCATCTCGATATATCATGGGCCACAATCGCACACCCATGTCAAAAGTTATGGCCGTTTGAATTGGACTAGAGCTTCCGTGTTCAATTTCGAGCGTCTCGATATATTATGTGCCTTAATCAGACATCCGAGTGAAATGTTATGACCATTTCAATTTCTCAAGCACTACCATTTTTAAATTTCGAGTGTCTCGATATATCATGGGCCTCAATCGTACACCCATGTCAAACGTGATGGCCGTCTGAATTGGACTAGACCTTCCGTGTTCAATGTCGATCGTCTCGATATATTTTGTTCCTGAGTCGGACATCCGAGTGAAATGTTATGACAATTTGAATTTCTCTAGAACTTTCGTTTTTCAATTTCAAGTGTCTTGATATATCATGGGCTTCAATCGTACACCCATGTCAAAAGTTATTGTCGTCTAAACTCGACTAGAGCTTCCAGGTTCAATTTCGAGCGTCTCGATATATTATGTTCCTGAATCAGACATCCGAGTGAAATGTTACGACCATTTCAATTTCTCAAGCACTACCATTTTTTAATTTCGTGCATCTCGATATATCATGGGCCACAATCGCACACCCATGTCAAAAGTTATGGCCGTTTGAATAGGACTAGAGCTTCCGTGTTCAATTTCGAGCGTCTCGATATATTATGTGCCTGAATCGGACATCCGAGTTAAATGTTATGACCATTTGAATTTCTCTAGAACTTTGGTTTTTCAATTTCGAGCGTCTTGATACATCATCGGCATCAATCGTACACCCATGTCAAAAGTTATGGTCGTCTGAATTCGACCAGAGCTTCTGTGTTCAATTTCGAGCGTTTCGATAAATTATGTGCCTGAATCGGACATCCGAGTGAAAAGTTACGACCATTTGAATTTCTCGGGAACTTCCATTTTTCAATTTCAAGTACCTTTATATATCACGGGCCTCAATCTTATATCCATGTCATAAGTTATGGTCGTCTGAATTGGACCAGAGCTTTCGTGTTCAATTTCGAGCGTCTCGATATATTATGTGCCTGAATCGGACATCCGAGTTAAATGTTATGACCATTTGAATTTCATTAGAACTTTTGTTTTTCAATTTCGAGCGTCTTGATACATCATCGGCCTCAATCGTACACCCATGTTAAAAGTTATGGTCGTCAGAATTCGACCAGAGCTTCTGTGTTCAATTTCGAGCGTTTCGATAAATTATGTGCCTGAATCGGACATCCGAGTGAAAAGTTACGACCATTTGAATTTCTCGAGAACTTCCATTTCTCAATTTCAAGTGCCTTTATATATCCTGGGCCTCAATCGTATATCCATGTCAAAAGTTATGGTCGTCTGAATTGGACCAGAGCTTTCGTGTTGAATTTCGAGCGTCTCGAAATATTATGTGCCTGAATCAGACATCCGAGTGAAATGTTATGAACATTTCAATTTCTCAAGCACTACCATTTTTTAATTTCGAGCATCTCGATATATCATGGGCCTCAATCGTACACCCATGTCAAAAGTTAAGGCCGTCTGAATTGGACCAGAGCTTTCGTGTTGAATTTCGAGCGTCTCGAAATATTATGTGCCTGAATCAGACATCCGAGTGAAATGTTATGAACATTTCAATTTCTCAAGCACTACCATTTTTTAATTTCGAGCATCTCGATATATCATGGGCCTCAATCGTACACCCATGTCGAAAGTTATGGCCGTCTGAATTGGACCAGATCTTCCGTGTTCAATTTCGAGCGTCTCGATATATTGTGGGCCTGAATCGGACATCCCAGTAAAATGTTATGACCATTTGAATTTCCCTAGCACTTCCGTTATTAAATTTCGAGCGTCTCCATATATCAAGGGCCTCAGTCGTACATCCATGTTAAAAGTTATGGCCGTCTGAATTGGACCAGAGCTTTCGTGTTCAATTTCGAGCGTCTCGATATATTATGTGCCTGAATCGGACATCCGAGTGAAATGTTATGACAATTTGAATTTCTTGACAACTATCATTTTTCAATTTCGAGCGGCTCGATATATCATGGGCCTCAGTCGTACACCCATGTCAAAAGTTATTGTCGGCTAAATTGGACCAGAGCTTCCATGTTCAATTTAGAGCGTCTCGATATATTATGTGCCTGAATCAGACATCCGAGTGAAAAGTTATTAGCATTTGAATTTCTAGAGAGCATCCGTTGTTCAATTTCTAACGTCCCGATATATCATGGGTCTCAGTAGTACACTCTTGTCAAAAGTTATGGTCATCTAAATTGGGCCAGAGCTTCCATGTTCAATTTCGAGCGTCTCGATAAATTATGTGCCTGAATCGGACATTCGAGTGAACTGTTATGACCATTTGAATTTCATGACAACTATCAGTTTTCAATTTCGAGCGGGTCGATATATCATGGGCCTCAATGGTACACCCATGTCAAACGTTATGGCCGTCTGAATTGGACCAGAGCTTCCGTGTTCAATTTTGAACGTCTCGATATATTATGTGCTTGAATCGGACATCCGAGTGAAATGTTATGACCATTTCAATTACTCGATAACTACCAATTTTCAATTTCGAGCGTCTCTATATATCATGTGCCTCAATCGTACTCCCATGTCAAACGTTATGGCCGTCTAAATTGGACTAGAGCTTTCGTGTTCAATTTTGATCGTCTCGATGTATTATGTGCATGAATCAGACATCCGACTGAAATGTTATGACCGTTTGAATTTCTTTGGAACTTCTGTTTTTCAATTTCGAGCGTCTTGAAATATCGTGTGCCTCAATCGCACACCTATGTCAAAAGTGATGGCCGTCTGAATTGGACCAGAGCTTCCGGGTTCATTTACGAGCGTTTCTATATATTATGTGCCTGAAACGGACATCCGAATGAAAAGTTATGACCATTTGATTTTCTAGAGAACTTCCATTTTTCAATTTCAACGGTCTCGATATATCATCGGCCTCGTTCATACATCCATGTCAAAAGTTATGGCCGTCTTAATTGGACAAGCGCTTCCGTGTTGGATTTCGAGCGTCTCGATAAATTATGTGACTGAATCGGACATTCGAGTGAAATGTTATGACCATTTGAATTTCTTGACAACTATCATTTTTCAATTTCGAGCATCTTGATATATCATGGGCCTCAATCGTACACCCATGTCAAACGTTATGGCCGTCTGAATTGGACCAGAGCTTCCGTGTTCAATTTTGAACGTATCGATATATTATGTGCCTGAATCGGACATCCGAGTGAAATGTTATGACCATTTCAATTACTCGATAACTACCAATTTTCAATTCCGAGCGTCTCTATATATCATGTGCCTCAATCGTACATCCATGTCAAAAGTATTGGCCGTCTTAATTGCACCAGAGCTTCCGTGTTGAATTTCGAGCGTCTCGATAAATTATGTGCCTGAATCGGACATCCGAGTGAAATGTTATGACCATTTGAATTTCTTGACAACTATCATTTTTCAATTTCGAGCATCTCGATATATCATGGGCCTCAATCGTACACCCATGTCAACCGTTATGGCCGTCTGAATTGGACCAGAGCTTCCGTGTTCAATTTTGAACGTCTCGTTATATTATGTGCCTGAATCGGACATCCGAGTGAAATGTTATGACCATTTGAATTACTCGATAACTACCAATTTTCAATTTCGAGCGGCTCGATATATCATGGGCCTCAATCGTACACCCATGTCAATCGTTATGGCCGTCTGAATTGGACCAGAGCTTCCGTGTTCAATTTTGAACGTCTCGATATATTATGTGCCTGAATCGGACATCCGAGTGAAATGTTATGACCATTTCAATTACTCGATAACTACCAATTTTCAATTTCGAGCGTCTCTTTATATCATGTGCCTCAATCGTACATCCATGTCAAAAGTATTGGCCGTCTTAATTGCACCAGAGTTTCCGTGTTGAATTTCGAGCGTCTCGATAAATTATGTGCCTGAATCGGACATCCGAGTGAAATGTTATGACCATTTGAATTTCTTGACAACTATCATTTTTAAATTTCGAGCATCTCGATATATCATGGGCCTCAATCGTACACCCATGTCAACCGTTATGGCCGTCTGAATTGGAACAGAGCTTCCGTGTTCAATTTTGAACGTCTCGTTATATTATGTGCCTGAATCAGACATCCGAGTGAAATGTTATGACCATTTCAATTACTCGATAACTACCAATTTTCAATTTCGAGCGTCTCGATATATCATGGGCCTGTATCGTACACCCATGTCAATCGTTATGGCCGTCTGATTTGGACCAGAGTTTCCGTGTTCAATTTTGAACGTCTCGATATATTATGTGCCTGAATCGGACATCCGAGTGAAATCTTATGACCATTTCAATTACTCGATAACTACCAATTTTCAATTTCGAGCGTCTCTACATATCATGTGCCTCAATCGTACTCCCATGTCAAACGTTATGGCCGTCTAAATTGGACTAGAGCTTTCGTGTTCAATTTTGATCGTCTCGATATATTATGTGCATGAATCGGACATCCGACTGAAATGTTATGACCGTTTGAATTTCTTTAGAACTTCTGTTTTTCAATTTCGAGCGTCTTGAAATAACGTGTGCCTCAATCGCACACCTATGTCAAAAGTGATGGCCGTCTGAATTGGACCAGAGCTTCCGGGTTCATTTACGAGCGTTTCTATATATTATGTGCCTGAAACGGACATCCGAATGAAAAGTTATGACCATTTGATTTTCTAGAGAACTTCCATTTTTCAATTCAAGCGTCTCGATATATCATGGGCCTCGTTCGTACATCCATGTCAAAAGTTATGGCCGTCTTAATTGGACAAGAGCTTCCGTGTTGAATTTCGAGCGTCTCGATAAATTATGTGCCTGAATCGGACATTCGAGTGAAATGTTATGACCATTTGAATTTCTTGACAACTATCATTTTTCAATTTCGAGCATCTCGATATATCATGGGCCTCAATCGTACACCCATGTCAACCGTTATGGTCGTGTGAATTGGACCAGAGCTTCCGTGTTCAATTTTGAACGTCTCGATATATTATGTGCCTGAATCGGACATCCGAGTGAAATCTTATGACCATTTCAATTACTCGATAACTACCAATTTTCAATTTCGAGCATCTCTATATATCATGTGCCTCAATCGTATTCCCACGTCAAACGTTATGACAGTGTAATTTGGACTAGAGCTTTCGTGTTCAATTTTGATCGTCTCGATATATTATGTGCATGAATCGGGCATCCGACTGAAATGTTATGACTGTTCGACTTTCTTAGGAATTTCTGTTTTTCAATTTCGAGCGTCTTGAAATATCGTGTGCCTCAATCGCACACCTATGTCAAAAGTGATGGCCGTCTGAATTGAACCAGAGCTTCCGGGTTCATTTACGAGCGTTTCAATATATTATGTGCCTGAAACGGACATCCGAATGAAAAGTTATGACCATTGGATTTGCGAGGGAACTCCCATTTTTCAATTTCAAGCGTCTCGATATATCATCGGCGTCGTTCGAACATCCATGTCAAAAGTTATGGCCGTCTTAATTGGAGAAGAGCTTCCGTGTTGAATTTCGAGCGTCTCGATAAATTATGTGCTTGAATCGGACATTCGAGTGAAATTTTATGACCATTTGAATTTCTTGACAACTATCATTTTTCAATTTCGAGCGTCTGGATATATCATGGGCCTGAATCGTACACCCATGTCAAACGTTATGGCCGTCTGAATTGGACCAGAGCTTCCGTGTTCAATTTTGAACGTCTCGATCTATTATGTGCCCGAATCGGACATCCGAGTGAAATGTTATGACCATTTCAATTACTCGATAACTACCAATTTTCAATTTCGAGTGGCTCGATATATCATCGGCCTCGTTCGTACATCCATGTCAAAAGTTATCGCCGTCTTAATTAGACAAGAGCTTCCGTGTTGAATTTCGAGCGTCTCGATAAATTATGTGCCTGAATCGGACATTCGAGTGAAATTTTATGACCATTTGAATTTCTTGACAACTATCATTTTTCAATTTCGAGCGTCTCGATATATCATGGGCCTGAATCGTACACCCATGTCAAACGTTATGGCCGTCTGAATTGGACCAGAGCTTCCGTGTTCAATTTTGAACGTCTCGATCTATTATGTGCCTGAATCGGACATCCGAGTGAAATGTTATGACTATTTCAATTACTCGATAACTACCAATTTTCAATTTCGAGTGGCTCGATATATCATGGGCCTCAATCGTACACCCATGTCAATCGTTATGGCCGTCTGAATTGGACCAGAGCTTCCGTGTTCAATTTTGAACGTCTCGATATATTATGTGCCTGAATCGTACATTCGAGTGAAATGTTATGACCATTTCAATTACTCGATAACTACCAATTTTCAATTTCGAGCGGCTCGATATATCATGGGCCTCATCCGTACACCCATGTCAATCGTTATGGCCGTCTGAATTGGACCAGAGCTTCCGTGTTCAATTTTGAACGTCTCGATATATTATGTGCCTGAATCGGACATCCGAGTGAAATCTTATGACCATTTCAATTACTCGATAACTACCAATTTTCAATTTCGAGCGTCTCTATATATCATGTGCCTCAATCGTACTCCCATGTCAAACGTTATGGCCGTCTAAATTGGACTAGAGCTTTCGTGTTCAATTTTGATCGTCTCGATATATTATGTGCATGAATCGGACATCCGACTGAAATGTTATGACTGTTTGAATTTCTTTAGAACTTCTGTTTTTCAATTTCGAGCGTCTTGAAATATCGTGTGCCTCAATCGCACACCTATGTCAAACCCCCATGGCCGTCTGAATTGAACCAGAGCTTCCGGGTTCATTTACGAGCGTTTCTATATATTATGTGCCTGAAACGGACATCCGAATGAAAAGTTATGACCATTTGATTTTCTAGAGAACTTCCATTTTTCAATTTCAAGCGTCTCGATATATCATCGGCCTCGTTCGAACATCCATGTCAAAAGTTATGGCCGTCTTAATTGGAGAAGAGCTTCCGTGTTGAATTTCGAGCGTCTCGATAAATTATGTGCCTGAATCGGACATTCGAGTGAAATTTTATGACCATTTGAATTTCTTGACAACTATCATTTTTCAATTTCGAGCGTCTCGATATATCATGGGCCTGAATCGTACACCCATGTCAAACGTTATGGCCGTCTGAATTGGACCAGAGCTTCCGTGTTCAATTTTGAACGTCTCGATCTATTATGTGCCTGAATCGGACATCCGAGTGAAATGTTATGACCATTTCAATTACTCGATAACTACCAATTTTCAATTTCGAGTGGCTCGATATATCATCGGCCTCGTTCGTACATCCATGTCAAAAGTTATCGCCGTCTTAATTGGACAAGAGCTTCCGTGTTGAATTTCGAGCGTCTCGATAAATTATGTGCCTGAATCGGACATTCGAGTGAAATGTTATGACCATTTGAATTTCTTGACAACTATCATTTTTCAATTTCGAGCATCTCGATATATCATGGGCCTCAATCGTACACCCATGTCAACCGTTATGGT
>NW_024464868.1:0-708 GCF_000004515.6 Glycine max
ATATATTACGGGACGCATTAGAACATCCGAGTCCAAAGTTATTGTCTTTTGAATTTGCTCAGAGATTCGGTATTCAATTTCGAGCGTTTCGATATATTACGGGACTCAATCGGACATCCGAGTAAAAACTTATTGTCGTTTGAATTTGCTCAGAGCTTCAGTATTCAATTTCGAGCGTCTGGATATTTTACGGCTCTCAATCAGACATCCGAGTAAAAAGTGATTGTTGTTTGAATTTGCTCAAAGCTTCAACATTCAATATCGAGCGTTTCGATATATTACAGGAATCAATCAGACATCCGAGTAAAAAGTTATTGTCGTTTGAATTTTCTCAGAGCTTCGGTCTTCAAATTCGAGCGTTTCGATATATTACGGGACTCAATCGAACATACGAGTAAAAACTTATTGTCGTTTGAATTTGCTCAGAGCTTTGGTATTCAATTTCGAGCGTCTGGATATATTACGGGTCTCAAGCAGACATCCGAGTAAAAAAGTTATTGTTGTTTGAAGTTGCTCAAAGCTTCAACATTCAATATCGAGCGTTTCGATATATTACGGGACTGAATCAGACATCCGAGTAAAAAGTTATTGTCGTTTTAATTTGCTTAGAGCTTCGGTATTGCATTTCGAGCGTCTCGATATATTACGGGATTCAATCAGACATCAGAGTAAATAGTTATTATCGTTTTAACTTGCTTAGAGCTTCGA
>NW_024464868.1:962-7576 GCF_000004515.6 Glycine max
GAATTTGCTCAAAGCTTCAACATTCAATTTCGAGCGTTCCGATATATTACGGGACTCAATCGAACATCCGAGTAAAAAGTTATTGTCGTTTGAATTTGCTCAGAGATTCGGTCTTCAATTTAGAGAGTTTCGATATATTACGGGACTCAATGGAACATACGAGTAAAAACTTATTGTCGTTTGAATTTGCTCAGAGCTTCGGTATTCAATTTCGAGCGTCTGGATATATTACGGGTCTCAATCAGACATCCGAGTAAAAAGTTATTGTTGTTTGAAGTTGCTCAAAGCTTCAACATTCAATATCGAGCGTTTCGATATATTACAGGACTGAATCAGACATCCGAGTAAAAAGTTACTGTAGTTTGAAGTTGCTCAGAGCTAAGGCATTCAAGTCCGAGCGTCTCGATATACTATGAGACTCAATCAGACATCCGAGTAAAAAGTTATTGTCGTTTGAATTTGCTCAGAGCTTCGGTATTCAATTTCGAGCCTCTCGATATATTACAAGACTCCATCAGACACCCGAGTAAAAAAGTTATTGTCGTTTGAATTTGCTCAGAGCTTCAACATTCAATTTTGAGCGTTCCGATATTTTACAGGACTCAATCGGATAGCCGAGCAAAAAGTTATTGTCGTTTGAATTTGCTCAGTGCTTCGGTATTCAATTTCGAGCGCCTAGATATATTGCGGGTCTCAATCAGACATCCGAGTAAAAAGTTGTTGTTGTTTGAAGTTGCTCAAAGCTTCAACATTCAATATCGAGCGTTTCGATATATTACGGGACTGAATCAGACATCCGAGTTAAAAAGTTACTGTAGTTTGAAGTTGCTCGGAGCTTCGACATTCAATATCGAGCGTTTCGATATATTACGGGACAGAATCGGACATCAGAGTAAAAAGTTAATGTCGTTTGAATTATCTCAGAGCTTCGGTATTCCATTTCGAGCGTCTCGATATATTACGGGACTCAGTCAGACATCCGAGTAAAAAGTTACTGTCGTTTGAATTTTCTCAGAGCTTCGATAATCAATTTCGAGTGTCTCAATATATTACGCGACTCAGTCAGACAACCGAGTAAAAAGTTATTGTCGTTTGAATTATCTCAGAGCTTCGGTATTCCATTTCGAGCGTCTCGATATACTACGGGACTCAATCAGACATCCGAGTAAAATGTTGCTGTCCTTTGAATTTTCTCAGAGCATCGATAATCAATTTCGAGTGTCTCAATATATTACGCGACTCCGTCAAACAACCGAGTAAAAAGTTATTGTCGTTTGAATTTGCTCAGAGCATTGGCATTCAAGTCCGAGCGTCTCGATATACTACGGGACTCAATCAGACATCCGAGGAAAAAAGTTATTGTCGTTTGAATTTGCTCAGAGCTTCGGTATTCAATTTCGAGCGTCTGGATATATTACGGGTCTGAATCAGACATCCGAGTAAAAAGTTACTGTAGTTTGAAGTTGCTCAGAGCTTCACCATTCAATATCGAGCGTTTCGATATATTAAGGGACTGAATCAGACATCAGAGTAAAAAGTTAATGTCGTTTGAATTATCTCAGAGCTTCGGTATTCCTTTTCGAGCGTCTTGATATATTACGGGACTGAATCAGACATCCGAGTAAAAAGTTACTGTAGTTTGAAGTTGCTCAGAGCTAAGGCATTCAAGTCCGAGCGTCTTGATATACTACGAGACTCAATCAGACATCCGAGTAAAAAGTTATTGTCGTTTGAATTTGCTCAGAGCTTCGGTATTCAGTTTCGAGCCTCTCGATATATTACGGGACTGAATCAGACATCCGAGTAACAAGTTATTGTCGTTTGAATTTTGTCAGAGCTTCGATAATCAATTTCGAGCGTATCGATATATTACGGGACTCAGTCCGACATTCGAGTAAAACGTTATTGTCGTTTGAATTTGCTCAGAGCTTCGGTCTTCAATTTCGAGCGTCTCAACATATTTCGGGACTCAATCAGACATCCGAGTAAAAAGTTATTGTCATTTGAATTTGCTCAGAGCTTCGGTATGCAATTTTGAAAGTCTCGATATATTACGGGACTCAATCAGACATCCGAGTAAAAAAGTTATTGTCGTTTGAATTTGCTCAAAGCTTCAACATTCAATTTCGAGCGTTCCGATATATTACGGGACTCAATCGAACATCCGAGTAAAAATTTATTGTTGTTTGAATTTGCTCAGAGATTCGGTCTTCAATTTCGAGCGCTTCGATATATTACGGGACTCAATTGAACATACGAGTAAAAACTTATTGTCGTTGAAAATTTGCTCAGAGCTTCGGTATTCAATTTCGAGCGTCTCGATATATTACGGGACTGAATCAGACATTCGAGTAAAAAGTTATTGTCGTTTGAATTTGCATAGAACTTCGGTATTCCATTCTGAGCAACTCGATATATTACGGGACTCAATCAGACATTCGAGTAACAAGTTATTGTCGTTTGAATTTGGTCAGAGCTTCGATAATCAATTTCGAGCGTCTCAATATATTACGGGACTTAGTCAGACATCCGAGTAAAACGTTATTGTCGTTTGAATTTACTCAGAGCTTCGGTCTTCAATTTCGAGCGTCTCAACATATTTCGGGACTCAATCAGACATCCGAGTAAAATGTTTTGTCATTTGAATTTGCTCAGAGCTAAGGCATTCAAGTCCGAGGGTCTCGATATATTACGGGACTCAATCAGACATCCGAGTAAAAAAGTTATTGTCGTTTGAATTTGCTCAGAGCTTCGGTCTTCAATTTCGAGCGTCTCGACATATTTCGGGACTCACTCAGACATCCGAGTAAAAATTTATTGTCATTTGAATTTGCTCAGAGCTAAGGCATTCAAGTCCGAGCGTCTCGATATATTACAGGACTCAATCAGACATCCGAGGAAAAAAAGTTATTGTCGTTTGAATTTGCGCAGAGCTTCGGCATTTAAGTTTGAGCGTTTCGATATACTACGGGACTCAATCAAACATCCGAGTAAAAAGTTATTGTCGTTTGAATTTGCTAAGAGATTCGGTCTTCCTTTTCGAGCATCTCTATATATTACGGGACTCAATCAGACATCCGAGTAAAAAGTTATTGTCGTATGAATTTGCTCAGAGTTTCCATAATCAATTTCGAGTGTCTCAATATATTACGTGACTCAGTCAGACAACAGAGTAAAAAGTTATTATCGTTTGAATTTGCTCAAAGCTTCGGTATTCAATTTCGAGCGTCTCGACATATTACGGGACTCAATCAGACATCCGAGTAACAAGTTATTGTCGTTTGAATTTGGTCAGAGCTTCGATAATCAATTTCGAGCGTCTCGATATATTGCGGGACTCAGTCCGACATCCGAGTAAAACGTTATTGTCGTTTGAATTTGCTCAGAGATTCGGTCTTCAATTTCGAGCGTCTCGACAATATTTCGGGACTCACTCAGACATCCGAGTAAAAAGTTATTGTCATTTGAATTTGCTCAGAGCTTCGGTATGCAATTTTGAGAGTCTCGATATATTACGGGACTCAATCAGACATCCGAGTAAAAAAGTTATTGTCGTTTGAAATTGCTCAAAGCTTCAACATTCAATTTCGAGCGTTCCGATATATTACGGGACTCAATCGAACATCCGAGTAAAAAGTTATTGTCGTTTGAATTTGCTCAGAGATTCGGTCTTCAATTTCGAGCGCTTCGATATATTACGGGACTCAATCGAACATACGAGTAAAAACTTATTGTCGTTGAATTTGCTCAGAGCTTCGGTATTCATTTCGAGCGTCTGGATATATTACGGGTCTCAATCAGACATCCGAGTAAAAAGTTATTGTTGTTTGAAGTTGCTCAAAGCTTCAACATTCAATTTCAAGCGTTCCGATATTTTACAGGACTCAATCGGATAGCCGAGCAAAAAGTTATTGTCGTTTGAATTTGCTCAGAGCTTCGGTATTCAATTTCGAGCGTCTCGATATATTACGGGACTGAATCAGACATTCGAGTAAAAAGTTATTATCGTTTGAATTTGCACAGAACTTCGGTATTCCATTTTGAGCAACTCGATATATTACGGGACTCAATCAGACATTCGAGTAACAAGTTATTGTCGTTTGAATTTGGTCAGAGCTTCGATAATCAATTTCGAGCGTCTCAATATATTACGGGACTTAGTCAGACATCCGAGTAAAACGTTATTGTCGTTTGAATTTACTCAGAGCTTCGGTCTTCAATTTCGAGCGTCTCAACATATTTCGGGACTCAATCAGACATCCGAGTAAAAAGTTTTGTCATTTGAATTTGCTCAGAGCTAAGGCATTCAAGTCCGAGGGTCTCGATATATTACGGGACTCAATCAGACATCCGAGTAAAAAAGTTATTGTCGTTTGAATTTGCTCAGAGCTTCGGTCTTCAATTTCGAGCGTCTCGACATATTTCGGGACTCACTAGACATCCGAGTAAAAATTTATTGTCATTTGAATTTGCTCAGAGCTAAGGCATTCAAGTCCGAGCGTCTCGATATATTACAGGACTCAATCAGACATCCGAGGAAAAAAAGTTATTGTCGTTTGAATTTGCGCATAGGTTCGGCATTCAAGTATGAGCGTCTCGATATACTACGGGACTCAATCAAACATCCGAGTAAAAAGTTGTCGTTTGAGCTTGCTTAGAGCTTCGATAATCAATTTCGAGCGTCTCGATATATTACGCGACTCAGTCAGACAACCGAGTAAAAAGTTATTGTCGTTTCAATTTGCTCAGAGCTTCGGTATTCAATTTCGAGCGTCTGGATATATTACAGGTGTCAATCAGACATCCGAGTAAAAAGTTATTGTTGTTTGCAGGTACTCAATGCTTCAACTTTCAATATCGAGCGTTTCGATATATTACGGGTCTGAATCAGACATCCGAGTAAAAAGTTACTGTAGTTTGAAGTTGCTCAGAGCTTCACCATTCAATATCCAGCGTTTCGATATATTACGGGACTGAATCAGACATCAGAGTAAAAAGTTAATGTCGTTTGAATTATCTCAGAGCTTCGGTATTCCTTTTCGAGCGTCTCGATATATTACGAGACTCAATCAGACATCCGAGTAAAAAGTTACTGTTGTTTGAATTTGCTCAGAGTTTCGATAATCAATTTCGAGTGTCTCAATATATTACGTGACTCAGTCAAACAATAGAGTAAAAAGTTATTGTCGTTTGAATTTGCTCAAAGCTTCGGTATTCAATTTCGAGCGTCTTGACATATTACGGGACTCAATCAGACATCCGAGTAAAAAGTTATTGTTATTTGAATTTGCTCAGAGCTTCGGTATTCAATTTCGAGCCTCTCGATATATTACAAGACTCCATCAAAGACCCGAGTAAAAAAGTTATTGTCGCTTGAATTTGCTTAGAGCTTCAACATTCAATTTCGAGCGTTGCGATATTTTACAGGACTCAATCGGATAGCCGAGCAAAAAGTTATTGTCGTTTGAATTTGCTCAGAGCTTCGGTATTCAATTTCGAGCGTCTGGATATATTACGGGTCTCAATCAGAAATCCGAGTAAAAAGTTATTGTTGTTTGAAGTTGCTCAAAGCTTCAACATTGAATATCGAGCGTTTCGATATATTACGGGACTGAATCAGACATCCGAGTAAAACGTTACTGTAGTTTGAAGTTGCTCAGAGCTAAGGCATTCAAGTCCGAGCGTCTCGATTTACTACGAGACTCAATCAGACATCCGAGTAAAAAGTTATTGTCGTTTGAATTTCCTCAGAGCTTCGGTAATCAAATTCGAGCCTCTCGATATATTACCGGACTCCATCAGACACCCGAGTTAAAAAGTTATTGTCGTTTGAATTTGCTCAGAGCTTCGACATTCAATTTCAAGCGTTCCGATATTTTACAGGACTCAATCGGATAGCCGAGCAAAAAGTTATTGTCGTTTGAATTTGCTCAGAGCTTCGGTATTCAATTTCGAGTGTCTCGATATATTACGGGACTGAATCAGACATTCGAGTAAAAAGTTATTGTCGTTTGAATTTGCACAGAACTTCGGTATTCCATTTTGAGCAACTCGATATATTACGGGACTCAATCAGACATCCGAGTAACAAGTTATTGTCGTTTGATTTGCTCAGAGCTTCGATAATCCATTTCGAGCGTCTCGATATATTACGGGACTCAGTCCGACATCCGAGTTAAAAGTTACTGTCGTTCGAATTTGCTCAGAGCTTCAGTCTTCAATTTTGAGTGTCTCGACATATTTCGGGACTCACTCAGACATCCGAGTAAAAAGTTATTGTCATTTGAATTTGCTCAGAGCTTCGGTATTCCATTTCGAGCGTCTCGATATACTACGGGACTCAATCAGACATCCGAGTAAAAAGTTACGGTCGTTTGAATTTGCTCAGAGCTTCGATAATCAATTTCGAGTGTCTCAATATATTACGCGACTCCGTCAGACAACCGAGTAAAAAGTTATTGTCGTTTGAATTTGCTCAGAGCTTTGGCATTCAAGTCCGAGCGTCTCGATATACTACGGGACTAAATCAGACATCCGAGGAAAAATGTTATTGTAGTTTGAATTTGCTCAGAGCTTCGGTATTCAATTTCGAGCGTCTGGATATATTACGGGTC
>NW_024464868.1:7676-9564 GCF_000004515.6 Glycine max
ATATATTACGGGACTAGTCCGACCACATGATAAGTAAAAAGTTATTGTCGTTTGAATTTGCTCAGAGTTTTGGTATTCCATTTCGAGCGTCTCGATATATTACGGGACTCAATCAGACATCCGAGTAAAAAGTTGTCGTTTGAGCTTGCTTAGAGCTTCGATAATCAATTTCGAGCGTCTCGATATATTATGGGACTCAGTCAGACAACCGAGTAAAAAGTTATTGTCGTTTGAATTTGCTCAGAGCTTCGGTATTCAATTTCGAGCGTCTCGACATATTACGGGACTCAATCAGACATCCGAGTAAAAAGTTATTGTCGTTTGAGTTTTCTCAGAGCTTCGGTATGCAATTTTGAGAGTCTCGATATATTACGGGACTCAATCAGACATCCGAGTAAAAAAGTTATTGTCGTTTGAATTTGCTCAAAGCTTCAACATTCAATTTCGAGCGTTCCGATATATTACGGGACTCAATCGAACATCCGAGTAAAAAGTTATTGTCGTTTGAATTTGCTCAGAGATTCGGTCTTCAATTTCGAGCGTTTCGATATATTACGGGACTCAATCGAACATACGAGTAAAAACTTATTGTCGTTTGAATTTGCTCAGAGCTTCGGTATTCAATTTCGAGCGTATGGATATATTACGGGTCTCAATCAGACATCCGAGTAAAAAGTTATTGTTGTTTGAAGTTGCTCAAAGCTTCAACATTCAATATCGAGCGTTTCGATATATTACGGGACTGAATCAGACATCCGAGTAAAAAGTTACTGTAGTTTGAAGTTGCTCAGAGCTAAGGCATTCAAGTCCGAGCGTCTCGATATACTACGAGACTCAATCAGACATCCTAGTAAAAAGTTATTGTCGTTTGAATTTGCTCAAAGCTTCTGTATTCAGTTTCGAGCCTCTCGATATATTACAGGACTCCATCAGACACCCGAGTAAAAAAGTTATTGTCGTTTGAATTTTCTCAGAGCTTCAACATTCAATTTCAAGCGTTCCGATATTTTACAGGACTCAATCGGATAGCCGAGCAAAAAGTTATTGTCGTTTGAATTTGCTCAGAGCTTCGGTATTCAATTTCGAGTGTCTCGATATATGACGGGACTGATCAGACATTCGAGTAAAAGTTATTGTCGTTTGAATTTGCACAGAACTTCGGTATTCCATTTTGAGCAACTCGATATATTACGGGACTCAATCAGACATCCGAGTAACAAGTTATTGTCGTTTGATTTGCTCAGAGCTTCGATAATCAATTTCGAGTGTCTCGATATATTACGGGACTCAGTCCGACATCCGAGTAAAACGTTATTGTCGTTTGAATTTGCTCAGAGCTTCGGTCTTCAATTTTGAGTGTCTCGACATATTTCGGGACTCACTCAGACATCCGAGTAAAAAGTTATTGTCATTTGAATTTGCTCAGAGCTAAGGCATTCAAGTCCGAGCGTCTCGATATATTACAGGCCCTCAATCAGATATCCGAGGAAAAAAGTTATTGTCGTTTGAATTTGCGCATAGGTTCGGCATTCAAGTTTGAGCGTCTCGATATACTACGGGACTCAATCAAACATCCGAGTAAAAAGTTGTCGTTTGAGCTTGCTTAGAGCTTCGATAATCAATTTCGAGCGTCTCGATATATTACGGGACTCAGTCAGACAACCGAGTAAAAAGTTATTGTTGTTTGAATTTGCTCAGAGCTTCGGTATTCCATTTCGACTATCTCGATATATTACGGGACTTGGTACGAAAATTGACCAAGAGGAGTTGAAAATCAACACAAGTGACATTCAAAGGGAAGTTAATGGCGTGGGGGCTGTTTGGAATCCTCATCAAGGGCTGAGTTTAATTACTTGGCTATTTTAAGCGTTTTCATCAGTTAAGACAA
>NW_024464868.1:10080-10771 GCF_000004515.6 Glycine max
TAAAAGAATTCGACTAATAAGGGTGGTACCTAGTACCTTCGTTATTGGTTGTTTGCTTCCGTTACCACACTCTGATTCGTATCAGGACTCAATCAGACATCCGAGTAAAAAGTTATTGTCGTTTGAATTTGCTCAGAGCTTCGGTATTCAATTTCGAGTGTCTCGATATATTACGGGACTGAATCAGACATTCGAGTAAAAAGTTATTGTCGTTTGAATTTGCACAGAACTTCGGTATTCCATTTTGAGCAACTCGATATATTACGGGACTCAATCAGACATCCGAGTAACAAGTTATTGTCGTTTGAATTTGCTCAGAGCTTCGATAATCCATTTCGAGCGTCTCGATATATTACGGGACTCAGTCCGACATCCGAGTTAAAAGTTACTGTCGTTCGAATTTGCTCAGAGCTTCAGTCTTCAATTTTGAGTGTCTCGACATATTTCGGGACTCACTCAGACATCCGAGTAAAAAGTTATTGTCATTTGAATTTGCTCAGAGCTTCGGTATTCCATTTCGAGCGTCTCGATATACTACGGGACTCAATCAGACATCCGAGTAAAAAGTTACGGTCGTTTGAATTTGCTCAGAGCTTCGATAATCAATTTCGAGTGTCTCAATATATTACGCGACTCCGTCAGACAACCGAGTAAAAAGTTATTGTCGTTTGAATTGCTCAGAGCTCGATAA
>NW_024464868.1:11210-12077 GCF_000004515.6 Glycine max
GCTCAGAGCTTCAACATTCAATTTCAAACGTTCCGATATTTACAGGACTCAATCGGATAGCCGAGCAAAAAGTTATCGTCATTTGAATTTGCTCAGAGCTTCGGTATTCAATTTCGAGCGTCTCGATATTTTACAGGACAGAATAACACATTCGAGTAAAAAGTTATTGTCGTTTGAATTTGCACAGAACTTCGGTATTCCATTTTGAGCAACTCGATATATAACGGGACTCAATCAGACATCCGAGTAACAAGTTATTGTCGTTTGAATTTGCTCAGAACTTCGATAATCAATTTCGAGCGTCTCGATATATTACGGGACTCAGTCCGACATCCGAGTAAAACGTTATTGTCGTTTGAATTTGCTCAGAGCTTCGGTCTTCAATTTCAAGCGTCTCGACATATTTCGGGACTCACTCAGACATCCGAGTAAAAAGTTATTGTCATTTGATTTTGCTCAGAGCTAAGGCATTCAAGTCCGAGCGTCTCGATATATTACGGGACTCTATCAGACATCCGAGGAAAAAAGTTATTGTCGTTTGAATTTGCGCAGAGCTTCGGCATTCAAGTTCGAGTGTCTCGATATACTACAGGACTCAATCAAACATCCGAGTAAAAAGTTATTGTCGTTTGAATTTGCTCAGAGCTTCGGTCTTCAATTTCGAGCGTATCGATATATTACGGGACTCAATCGAACATACGAGTAAAAAGTTATTGTCGTTTGAATTTGCTAAGAGCTTCGTTATTCAATTTCGAGCGTCTGGATATATTACAGGTGTCAATCAGACATCCGAGTAGAAAGTAATTGTCGTTTGAAGGTACTCAAAGCTTCAAGATTCAATATCGAGCGTTACGATATATTACGGGA
>NW_024464868.1:12271-13592 GCF_000004515.6 Glycine max
TCCGAGTAAAAAGTTAATGTCGTTTGAATTATCTCAGAGCTTCGGTATTCCATTTCGAGCGTCTCGATATATTACGGGACTCAATCAGACATCCGAGTAAAAAGTTATTGTCGTTTGAATTATCTCAGAGCTTCGGTATTCCATTTCGAGCGTCTTGATATATTACGGGACTCAATCAGACATCCGAGTAAAAAGTTATTGTCGTTTGAATTTGCTCAAAGCTTCGGTATTCAATTTCGAGCGTCTCGACATATTACGGGACTCAATCAGACATCCGAGTACAAAGTTATTGTTGTTTGAATTTGCTCAGAGCTTCGGTATTCAATTTCGAGCCTCTCGATATATTACAAGACTCCATCAGACACCCGAGTAAAAAAGTTATTGTCGTTTGAATTTGCTCAGAGCTTCGGTATTCAATTTCGAGCGTCTGGATATCTTACGGGTCTCAATCAGATATCCGAGTAAAAAGTTATTGTTGTTTGAAGTTGCTCAGAGCTTCACCATTCAATATCGAGCGTTTCGATATATTACGGGACTGAATCAGACATCAGAGTAAAAAGTTAATGTCGTTTGAATTATCTCAGAGCTTCGGTATTCCATTTCGAGCGTCTCGATATATTACGGGACTCAATCAGACATCCGAGTAAAAAGTTACTGTCGTTTGAATTTGCTCAGAGCTTCGATAATCAATTTCGAGCGTCTCGATATATTACGGGACTCAGTCAGACAACAGAGTAAAAAGTTATTGTCGTTTGAATTTGCTCAAAGCTTCGGTATTCAATTTCGAGCGTCTCGACATATTACGGGACTCAATCAGACATCCGAGTAAAAAGTTATTGTGGTTTGAATTTGCTCATAGCTTCGGTATTCAATTTCGAGCCTCTCGATATATTACAGGACTCCATCAGACACCCGAGTAAAAAAGTTATTGTCGTTTGAATTTGCTCGGAGCTTCAACATTCAATTTCGAGCGTTCCGATATTTTACAGGACTCAATCGGATAGCCGAGCAAAAAGTTATTGTCGTTTGAATTTGCTCAGAGCTTCGGTATTCAATTTCGAGCGTTTGGATATATTACGGTTCTCAATCAGACATCCGATTAAAAAGTTATTGTTGTTTGAAGTTGCACAAAGCTTCAACATTCAATATCGAGGGTTTCGATATGTTACGGGACTGAATCAGACATCCGAGTAAACGTTTCTGTAGCCGAACCTTGCTCAGAGCTAAGGCATTCAAGTCCGAGCGTCTCGATATACTACTAGACTCAATCAGACATCCGAGTAAAAAGTTATTGTCGTTTGAATTTGCTCAGAGCTCGGAT